>NW_022604187.1:0-6261 GCF_008692095.1 Etheostoma spectabile | reverse complement strand
ACAGTCATCGTAGCTGCCTATCTGGATTTCATCGAGCTAAATCTATCACAGATAAACAGTTTGTAGCTTAAATTAAGTTACAGCTGTTTTCAGGTTTTTCGCAAGTTTACCGAGAGACTAAATGGGCCGTATAGTGACGATTAACGAAAAAAAGAAGTACTTCAATTAGCCTGCTCATTTCATATTGACATGGGCAATAAAGGCACAAATCACACGTTCCTTCAGGCCCGTTGGTTGATGAGATGGGTGAAACGATATGGTCCACCAAACCTTAGATTGTTTGGGCTTATTGGACCATAAGCATGGCTTCCCTGGAATGGCTCTTTGAGCACAGGGAAGCTTAGGATGCTAAAGCAAGATTAGAAGAAGAAGAAAAATTATTGAGAGGGGGTAAACACCTCCACCCATCAACCATTAACAATAAGCACCCAGGATTTAATTCAAAAGAGAAAAACAAAGAATGTTTAGTCAGTGGATGGAAGAAGCCACTTGTAGGGAAAGAAAAAAGATGAAAAAACTAGTAACTAAGGAGGGAACAGATAATGCTGTTGAACACAGAGAGGAGAATGAACACTGTCACTAATGCATTTTCCCTCTATCCGAGTCTTAAAGATGGCGATCAGCTGCTCAAACCACCACCCTCCCCTCCTCCAGCACCCAGGCCGAAGGGAGAAAACACCGTCGTGTCTCCCCCAGAAGCAAGCACCAGGAGCGGACCAGATCCCACACAGCCCCCACCTCGCTGCAAGCTCTCTCTCTACAAGCAGCCACGGCCTCTCCCCCCACCTACATCTGACACATAACAACAGCAGCATCGGGTACCGTCATCCAATGCTACAAATCAGCGGAGCAGGCTGACAAGAAGAGAAACAGAAGAAAAATACTTTGACAGTGTCAACGTTGGCTGAACAGGGGGGGGGGGCAGAAGCAGAGGCAAAGCGAGAGGAAGAGGCAGAAGGCGAAGTGGAGGGCAGGGGCAGCAGTGGGACCGAGACACATGTTCAACTGCGGAGGAAGGGTCACTGGGGCAGACAAATGCCCATCCCGAAATACAGAAGGGGACGACAAAGAGAGGGGTCCCCCAGCTGGGGACCGCACCTACAGCCAGCAACGGGTGGATGAAAGGGAGGAGGGGAACGGGAGTGGTGGAGAGTCTGAGCAGTCTGCACCGGATAAGGAAGTAAAAATGCAAAACACACTAACAATCTGCTTGCAAAGAAGTAAATGCTTTCACACGCTACAGCCCATAAACATCACACTCTTCCTCACACGATAGGGAGATTCTAGACGCAATATTGTCACTAGAACAAAAACATTTAGAAGGTATTCCTACTTATGTAATGTTTTATCTAAGGTGTATAAATTGGCTGCTACAATTTTAAAATTATAATTACAAATTAGGTGCTTAAAAAATCTTTGTTTTGAATCAAAAGCTTTCTGGTGGAATTGTTCTATTCAGGAGTGAAGTGGAGCACTTGCACTCCCAGTTGTCCCAGAAAGATTTTCAACCTCATGATGTGTGTACATAGGGATCTAAATGATTGGAGCAGGAGAGAAGGGAACATGTTCGGTTTTGCTCTCTCCTGTGTCCTGTGAACTTGTTAGGTAGAGATCTAATGTTGGCATAGGAGTTTTCTCAAACTCCTACAGGTCTCAAGGTTGTGAGATTAGAATCACAGCCAGCCTGACTCATGGTTTTTCACACCACACACACACCATCTCAGCTGATTTTTTCAGTGTGAATCTCTCTGGGTCATGCTGCAAGCCTGCTGCATGAGGCCAGAGATGGGATTTAACCCCTTGCTGACTCATGTCAGAACTAACCTACAGATACACTTATTTTGTCTTTCAGGAAAAGATGACATGTTTGTTGAAGATTTTTTTTTTTTTTCAAGAAGATACAGATGAGCTTGAGTGTGCTTACATAACTGGCATGAATATAGATGTGCAGTAGAAGGTAACCTTGATAAGAAGAGAATGTTTTCAGATCCAGCACTCATAAGCTCATATCTCTCTTTGTCCAAATCTCACACAGATCAGTGGAGAAACTTGGGACCATGTGTCCTAGGACTGTGACCAGCTGATGACCGGACTGAAACCGTATCCAAACTCCTGTCACACGATGGAAAGCTACGCGCAGTGTGTCCAGCAGAAAGAAGTGACAACACAACAGCACTATATTTAATGAAACACACACACAATTTTTGAATAATGTTGTGACCGTCTCTCCCTCAGATATCTCTCCGTTGCTGTCCCAAGTGCCGAATCACCTGTGGGCAGCGCATAAGTATGACGTGGGCTCATAAAAATTGTCAGCCTGTCGTCATCACTCCTCGCTCAGATTTCAGGCCAAAAAAACCTCAGTACCCACTGAAACAAGAAGCAATTAACGGAATCAGGCCGGTTTTTAACTCTCTTTTGAAAGCAGGTGTTATTGTTCCGTGTCCTGATTCACCTGTTTCGCACGCTATTTCCCTGTCAAGAAATTGTGATAAGATAAGGAAAACGGTCGACTGGCGTTTTGTTCAGGAACTTAAAGCAGTAAATGCAGCGGTCACGCACGGCTCCCAATGTGCCAAAACTACACTAAATTCAAGGAATTCCAGGGGGCACAATATTTTCTGTTGTTCATTTGTCTAACGCTTTTTCAGTTGTCCAGTGAACAAAGACAGCCTTTCTGGGTTGCTTCTTATGTGATGGTAAGGCCTACACATTCACACGTTTAGGATAAGGATTTTTTATTGACAGCCCACTGTCTACAACGAAGCACTGAGAGAGAGCCTTGAAAGATTAACTATTACACTATTGCACTGTTGTGCCACCTGGCAGCAGAAGGCACAGAGCTAGTTAGCTAAACTGCAATTGGTGAAAAAATAAGGCATTTTTTGGGTCATGACATTTCAGCGTCAGGGAAAACATTGTCCTCATCTCAAAATTGAGAAATAGTTTTTCTCCCAAAACTTGAAACAAAGAAACTAATTATGTCATTCTTTGGATGTGTTCCTATTGTTGTGTTTTCATCCCAAATTATGCGCAGTTAGTTCAGCCTTCAGCTGACATATACATGGTAACAACTTGTCTTCAGATGACCAAGGGGGACTAGGCGTTTGTAAGTCTTAAAAAAGCTTTTCAAAGCCCTCCAACCTTAGGTTTGCCAAACCCTAAACTTCCATTCACTCAGACAGTGGGTGAACATTTGGGCTGCATGACGTTTGTTCTCTTGGCAGCCTCACGGTGACAGGCTCAGGGCTGGCCTAGTTTTGCTCCTTAACATTGTTAGTGGCCACATGTAGTCTCCTCTGATCATATTGGAGCAACAATCTTCACATTATCTGCAGCACGTTATCTATGGTTACGATCACATGTCTGCTTGATATGCCTAATGTCACTGTTAAACATTTTACAGTGCTTACCCTGCTCTCTTATGCCTGTGCCAGGAAAGGGAAAGCCGCATGACTGTTTGGCTGAGTTGCAACACCGTGCTCCGCGCCCAGATCT
Source organism: Etheostoma spectabile (assembly GCF_008692095.1). Lineage (NCBI taxonomy): Eukaryota > Metazoa > Chordata > Actinopteri > Perciformes > Percidae > Etheostoma > Etheostoma spectabile. The sequence goes on along the minus strand of NW_022604187.1, from coordinate 2,763 downwards.
GACTGACCCCACGGTTGCCAAACTCAGATCTGGTTTGTATGTGGATGGGTCAGCCTCACGCTGCCCTGACACCGGACAGGGACAGGTAGGGTTTGCTGTAGTATCAGATTCAGAAACCTTAATTGCTAAACCTCTTCCCAAACACTTCTCTATGCAGGCTGCCTGAACTCATTGCTCTAACTGAAGCATGTAAAACTGGCTGAAGGTTGTCTGTTACAACCTACACAGACTCCAGGTACGCCTTTTGGGGTTGTACAGGATTTTGGGCATTGTGGAAACACCGAAACTTCCTAAATTTATGGTAAGCCCATTTTGCATCACCAATGATCATGATCTTATTTCCATCTTAGCTGGCTAATACAAATGTTCTGCACACACACAGTGCAGTTGACTGATCTTTCACTTGCAGAATCAGTAGCTGCAGAATACAGTGGAAAGGGCAGAGGACCTTTAAAGAGGAAGTCTGGCAGGGGCCGGATCCAACACCTTGCCTTCCACAACCATTTGTTCACGCATTTTGCACAAAGTGACACATGGGCCCGGGGACCATGTGTCAAAGGGCGAGTGCTAGTATTGTTAAAGAAAACATGGTACACAAAGGCCTTCACATCATTTGCAGAAAAGGAAAATTTGTAAAGCAGGCATTTGAACATAATGATGAAATTTGTAGATCTCACACCGTCACAGGTGAAAAGTTTTGTTTGATGATGGTTGATCAAAATGGGTGGAGGTGTTTCCCGCTTCAAAACAAACTGCTTCAGTTTAGCAAAAGCTCTAAATAACAGAAAATTATTATATCTATTATTGATAATATCAAGTCGGTTGTCAAGTGATAACGGCACCTTAAGAACAAAACTATGTACATGTGAATGAGGGTAAGAACGCGCAGTAACCTCAGTCCTTTGAAATTCTCTTCGGCAGACCACCCAGTGTGGGGTTAGAAGCTTCTAGAGCACCCCTTCCCTCATCTGCTTAGTGAGCATGATATGTCAGGGTAGGTGTACAACTGTCTTCTGCTCTCTCTGCCATAAGAATCCCAGGTGTCTGCGCCTGCCACCCAGCTGAAGGACCCTCCACACGCTGCAGAAGGAGATTTCGGGTCGTAACAAAACTACAGGAGGATGAACTGGCAATCCAAACGCTGGCAAGGTCCCTTCCAGGTTCTTCTGGTCACACACAGCAGTGAGGGTTGCTGAGAGGGCTCCGTGGATCCACGCACCACCACTGCAAGAGGGTTCAAGGACCAGGGGACAAGCCAGTCCAGCCAGACACCCGAAGTCGCGTGGCCTGACAGACTAAGTTCTGTGCCACCAACGCTGCAACACAACTCACCAGAAACGAGGCAGTGGTAAAGACTGACCCCGACGGGTCATGTGCTAGTGGACGAACCTCTGAACCAGAGAATCCACGGCACCAGAAGCAAGACCGCCTGATCTACAGCCCGGTACTGCATCGACAGCCACCACACACACACAGCACACCCTGAAGGCGCAGCACTCGCTGTGGACGATGGAAGAAAACAGGAAGAGACAGACATGGTGTATGACACAGATGTATTCTTGTTCTCTGTTTTCTGTCTGTGTTTGTGGGGGCACCCATTTTTGTTGTTAGACCAGATATGTAGAGAGAAATCTGATCATAATTATTTCACCCCTTTCTCCCATTAATGTTACTACAGATGTATTGATGCCCATACACGCACACTCAGTTTCAGTCATCAATAACGGGTTAAAATGAGCAGAGCGCTCTTCACCTTTCTCTAGATAGTATTGGAAACAGGGGTAAACTTTATATAAACAAATAATTATTTATATATATAGTTTATTAAATATTATATATAATATAACCAAAGCAATACCTAGACAACAGACTTCATGGTAGTAGCTAAGCATCAACTACCTTTCTGTTGCAACCATGCGATTACTTTCAGTCCAAAATGACAAAATCAACTCAAATGATTAACATTGTGCAAAATAAATGAGTTCTTCTTCTGACCAAGACAACGCATTCATATCCAACGTATGACTGGGTTCAATCAGCAATTTACACGCTGATGAGGGATGATTAATGTTGATTAATGATTAATTGTTTCCCCACTCACCAGAAACGGGCTTCACCATAAAACCACTCGTGCTAACCTAATTAACTATTTGTACATTGACTGCATTTTACTTTAAGAGCTTAATGTAAAATGATGAGTTACAGTAGCAAATTTGTTTCGGGAATTCTTCCGTGGTAGGGTTTAGTTAATAAGCACATGATATGATAAGATACATGAAAGTTGGAAAATCTGACCGCCGTCATGTTTGCAGGGTTCAGCGATTTTCCTAAAGCCTTGTGAGCTATGCGTAACATGTTACTTTAGAACAGAGGGGTTAGATTTACTGTTAGCAGCTCAGGGGGGGGCACTTCAGTATTAGGTGATCCCCCAATGCTGCGCAATTAATCCCAGACATTGCAGGTAACCTCACTGACACACGTCCATCAGCTAAACCACCTCGCCACTAGTCTTAGGGCTCAAGATGTCCCACACTTATTCAGGGGGCGATTGGGGCGCTTGGATATTTGGGGAGGGGTGGAAGCTTGGATGGGAATATTGTGATTCCAGTAACTCCGGTGATCTGTTTCTGGTTTTGAAGTATTGTGTATTATCCCATTAATATGAATGATTATTTTCTTTGTTTTTTTAAAAAGGTTCAGTATCAAGCCTTACAACTCAAAGATGATGGTCCTGAATGTTCCATTGCCCTCTACCATGAGGAC
>NW_022604186.1:0-29573 GCF_008692095.1 Etheostoma spectabile | reverse complement strand
GGGGGACAGCAGGGTTCTATCGCCAGATGAGGGACATCTCTGTCCAACAGGACGGGTGACAGCAGGGTTTCTATCGCCAGACGAGGGACAACTCTGTCCAACAGGACGGGGGACAGCAGGGTTCTATCGCCAGAATGAGGGAAACTCTGTCAGACAGGATGGGGGGACAGCAGGTTCTATCGCCTGATGAGGGACAACTCTGTCCAACGGACGGGGGAGTCAGGGTTTCTACCCCAGATGAGGGACAACCCTGTCCAACAGGACGGGTGAAAGCAGGGTTTCTATTGCCAGATGAGGGACTACTCTGTCCAACAGGACGGGGGACAGCAGGGTTTCTATCGGCCAGATGAGGGACAACTCTGTCCAACAGGATGGGGGGACAGCAGGTTCTATCGCTGATAAGGGTAACTCTGTCCAACAGGACGGGGGACAGCAGGGTTTCTATCGCCAGATGAGGGACAACTCTGTCCAACAGGACGGGGGGACAACAGGGTTTCTATCGCCAGAGGACGGACAACTCTGTCAGACAGGACGGAGGAAAGCAGGGTTTCTATCGCCAGATGAGGGACACTCTGTCCAACAGACGGGGGGACAACAGGGTTTCTATCGCCAGATGAGGACAACTCTGTCCAACAGGACGGGGGGACAGCAGGGTTTCTATCGCCAGATGGGGACATATCTGTCCAACAGGACGGGGGACAGCAGGGTTTCTATCGCCAGACGAGGGACAACTCTGTCCAACAGACGGGGGACAGCAGGGTTCTATCGCCAGATGAAGGACACTCTGTCAACAGGATGGGGTGGACAGCAGGATTTCTATTGCCAGATGAGGGACTACTCTGTCCAACATGAGGGGGACAGCAGGGTTTCTCGCCAGATGAGGGACAACTCTGTCCAACAGATGGGGGGACAGCAGGTTTCTATCGCCTGATGAGGGACAACTCTGTCAGACAGGATGGGGTGGGACAGCAGGGTTTCTATCGCCAGACAAGGGACAACTCTGTCCAACAGGATGGGGGACAGCGAGGTTTCTGTTGCCAATGAGGGACTACTCTGTCCAACATGACGGGGGACAGCAGGGTTCTATTGCCAGATGAGGGACAACTCTGTCCGGTTATTTATGTAGCATACAAGCTAGCGTTAGCTGACTAGCAGCCAGTCCGCTTCTAACTCCGTAAATACCTTTAATTATCTCAACACTTATAACAGTCCGGGGGGGGCCACCAGGTCCTGCACCCCAGGCGGACCGCCGTCAGTGGGGGGCCAGCGTGGAAACACCACTAGAAAGATCCCCTGCCAACCTCGACGTGATCTAATACCCACTGACGACTGTCCATCTGCGGCTGCAGGACCTGGAAACCCCCCCTCAGTGTCCCAGTGTGACTGTTAAAGTGTTGAAATAATTAAAATGTTTCACAGTATTTAGAAGTGGACTGGCTGCTAGTTAGCTAACGCTAGCCTTCATGCTACACAAATAAGCCGGACTGAGTTGTCTCTCATCAGGCGATAGAAACCCGGCTGTCCCCCCGTCCTGTTGGCTCAGAGCTCCACAGACTACAGACTAAGTCACAGGTACAAATTTTGCACCAAATGTATCGCAAGAAGACTTGCAGAACTCGAGAGCGCAGACTCGCCACTGTGTGATGGAGAGAGCACACTGCATACATATAATATAATATAATATGATATATTATGAGAAGCTGCAGTTACAGATTCCAGAGTTTGAATCACTGAGTTGTGTTGTACTGGAAAAGTGACTGAAGTGGGGAAAAAAGTGAGTACAGAAGTTCTCAAATCTTATTCTACAAGCATTTACATCACATCTGCGCGCTCACCATATTTCCCTTCGTAGTTTCTCTTTTCTGATATTTATAAAAAAATATTTGTGCAATTAATAGATTTTTAAAACAAGGCGTTATTGCTATGGTTAGAAGGCCCCCGGACAACTAGAACACCACATTATATTGCACAACACAGATCTTCAAAGATGAAGCTGCAGTGTAGCACCCCTCCCGGTTTAACTTAACATTTGTGTTGTACACAAACTTCTTTACATCCTTCCAGGACCTTTGACCCAAGGCTTCCTCCTCTTTTATGCATCGCATGCAGTGTTCTTTACCTGGAAGCGGCGCTCTGCTATAACTTTTCCATGTGTTTGTTTACCGCACTCCTCTCTGCTTCCTTCCACGGTCTCTTCACCTTTACTCCTCTCTGCTTCCCTCCACGGTCTTTCACCTTACCTCTCTGCTTCCCTACGGTCTTTCACCTTTACTGTGGCGGCACTACAGATGACAGAAAAGACGATGGAGATAGTGTGACCTTAAATACATACATCTCAGTGGAGATTCAGTAAAGCATCTATTACTGGCTTGACGTTAATTCTAAGTAAATATTTGGACATACATACAATTTGTTCTTCAGTACATTCAATTTTAAACATAAAAATGGATAGTAAATTAAATGCTTATTTCAGGTTTATTTAGAGTAGGCTTACAAGCTGGTACACCGGGGAGCACACATCTAGTTAATGACTGGAAAAACATTTGTATGATTATGACAAACCCCTTGACTCTATGACTCTACAAGTTCAGAATGCTTTCCTGAATCAAAGCGTACGCATTGTTTTTGTTAATGATCAAGATAAACTTCATGAACATAACCTGTAGCCTGCTGTTGTCTATGGGTGGAAGACTGCAAATATTAAATGCGATGATTTCGTTAGACCCGATGTTTATCGGTCCAATTACTTTTGGACCTCAAACCTTTGGGCCTTGTGTGTTAAAGGGCTATGGCTAACACAGATCTTTATATAGATGCAAACCTATTTAAATAAAAGCTGAGACTTAGCACTTTATTTGTGTCAAAGAACACAAAAAGTCCAACTGTCCAAATACTTAGGGTCTGGACTGTTTATGCCTTATTTAGCCCAGTTTTAAAGAACTTACCCATTGCTTCCACGTTCTTGGTCTTGTTACGTCTTTTCTTCTTCTGTGAGGGCCTCTTCATCAACCTTGTTCCTGGACTCAGATCTACAACTGTAGCAGACAATCATTAGCACCCGTTAGTTAGTGAAATCTCAGGTATAATTAATAATCAGGTTCCATTTGTAAATAAATGCTGACAGTAAAACATAACTACTACAATCTGAAGCTGGCTACTAGCACTTATATTTCAAAAGTCAAAACTGTAAGCAGCAGTGTGTGCTAGGATATTTCAACATTATATTACTATCATATGATACTATCATAATTGCCAAAAGGTGGGAGTTCTGGTGACTTTCATAATAAATACCATTTACTCACCATCTACATCTGAACTCCCATCTTCACTGAGGGCTCAAGTCTCCTTTGGGGGGACAAGAGGTCAGAACGTCCATCTGAAAAACAACAGCAAACAAAAGTGACACCTTATCCTATGCAGTGTATGAAAGGACAACCTAGTGAATGCATTTTAAAGAACTTACCCATTTCTTCCACCGTCTTTTCACGTCTTTTCTTCTTCTCTGAGGGCCTCTTCACCAACCTTGTTCCTGGACTCAGATCTAGAACTGTAGCAGACAATCATTAGCACCCGTTACTTAGTGAAATCTCAGTTAAAATGAATATTCAGAATTCATGTGTAATTATTTAATGCTGACAATTTAACTGCCAAAGGAAGGACACTAAATATTTACTGTAATATTTATCTTGTGTAACAAACTATAAAGAAACAAAAGGATGAAATGGTGACAAATTATATAATTCATGCACTTGAGATTTAAGTACTACTCTACTAAGTTTGAGAAAACGCTGGCAGGGTCCTTTGTAAAAGCAGTTTTTTTTGTGAATTTAATAATAATATCATTTAACTCACCATCTCCATCTGAACTCCCATCTCCACTGAGGGGCTCTAGTCTCTTTTTGGGGACAAGAGGTCAGAACCTCCATCTGAAAAACAACAGCAGGCAAAAACATGACAACTCATCCTATGCAGTGTATGAAAGGTCAACCTAGTGAAAGCAACTGTATCTGCAAATATGATTAATATTGATACATGAAAGTTTACACTAGTGGATATGCACTGGTGTCACTTTAAAGTCACACTAGCCTCTTACAACCACTGAGTAGCCTGACAAACCCATTACTGCTACAATAATTGTGGCGCCTGTTAAACTATTTCATATATTTTCTGATTTCTGTTTTAAAAAGCAATAAAATAACTCTAGAACATATGTCTAGAACACTGTTTTGTGCCTGTGTGCAGTTTGCCCCGGAGGGCACACAGCACAATTCCTGCTTTCAAAATATCAAGTGACATAAAGGGAATTAATGTCCCCAACCCATTGCGTGGCTCGCAGACAGTCACAGAGAGCGTTTAATGGTAGCTTTAGAAGTATAAACCTTTTTAGCCCAGTTTTTAGAACTTACCCATTGCTTCCACGTTCTTGGTCTTTTTACGTCTTTTCTTCTTCTGTGAGGCCTCTTCACCAACCTTGTTCCTGGACTCAGATCTAGAACTGTAGAAGACAACATTAGCAACCATTAGTGAAACCTCAGGTATAATGAATAATCTGGTTCCATTTGTAAACTACATTCTGACAGCTGGCTACTAGCACTTATATTCAAAAGGTCAAAACTGTAAGCAGCAGTGTGTACTAGGATATTACAATATTATATTACTATCATATGATACTATCATAATTGTCAAAAGGCAGGAGTTCTGGTGAATTTCATAATAAATACCATTTAACTCACCATCTACATCTGAACTCCCATCTTCACTGAGGGACTCAAGTCTCCTTTTGGGGACAAGAGGTCAGAACCCCCATCTGAAAAACAACAGCAAACAAAACGTGACACCTTATCCTATGCAGTAAATGAAAGGACAACCTAGTGAATGCATTAAACTTTATCTGCAAAGGCGATAAAATATTGAGACATGAGAGTTTACACCAGTGAGTATGCACTGGTGTCACTGTTCAAGTCACAGTGTTTACACACGTATAAGCATATAACGAGCATGCCTATTATATTCAGTTGTTGACCCTGTCAGAGGTCTTAATTCAATCCTGTGTATTAGCACTGAGGTAATATTTAGAGATAAGTACTGAACTGCGTTACATTTATAGGTGTTCCTAACATTCTGACCACCTCATGCATGTAAATATGGATATTGATAAAATTGAGTTGACTACTTAACAAATGTATGTAAACATTAGAAGAACATTTGAAGTGGAGCTGGCTTTAGAATTTGGTGCTTTTGGGCCTTTTTTGCCACACAACCCTCTGACTCTGAATCTAATCCAACTGTGACACTGTAGCTCTGGCTCTAGCACACTGGCCGCAGGTCAGAAGAACAAGTGAATAGTTTGCTTCTCATGTTTAGACGCATGTAGCAAGTATCTGTATCGGTCTCCTTTCTACAGACATTTGCACGCTTGATTATCTCTAGGACCTTCCCTCTCAGCACATTAGCCACTTACAGTGGCCATTCCCAATCCTTCTCACACTCATTGGCCTCCCTCTATGTTTAACATCTAAAAGAAAAGGGGAATATTTACTGGTTGCATATGTGTGACTGGATTTAAAATTTAGTTGCACACTGAAACTTTTGGTAGCAGTCTGGAGCCCTGGGATACTGTGTGTGGACTAGGGCAGCAACCACCAATTGTTTTCATTATCGATTAACCTGTCTCTTAGTGAAAGATGACAATATGAGACTGTTATAGTATTTATAGACCAGATTGTCCAGAGGGCATTTTCCTTGGAAAATACTACAGTTGCTTGACTGATAGCAATCTAAAGTATTAAAATGTTTTTTGCAAGACAAGAAAACCGAGCAAGACGAAACAAGATATGTCACAGTGCATACATACCAGAGACAGGAGGATCAATTGTGTCTTTCCCGTGAAGGTGGAGGCCCCTTGTTCCATTGTGTACAGAAGCTTTCTTATGTAATCTGGGTTCATCTTGCTGCATAATTCAGACCCAGAGGAATCACTTCCTGACTCCTCAAAGTCACAGTCCAACTGTAAGTAAAAGCATAATCATGAGAAAGACATCCCATTCACTTTCAAGTCCAACTTTACAGAGACCATGCAACTATAGTTTTCTTAAAGATTGACTGTTCCACTGACATCAGTTTGATATTTAACAAAAAAGTAAGAACTATTTGTTTGGAAATAGCAGACGTCTAGCATACTGTTTTTGGATTTATGTCAAATGTTAAAAGTTTGTGTTTTTAAAATTGTTTGTCACAGTCAGACGTAAGAAAACATGCCAATACATGTGTGTGCAACTAACTTCCTTTACCCACAGTCAGAACACCATCACACTTAAACAATGGGTTTTCAGATCTGCATGAACAGATAACAAGCCTGCTATTTTTACACAGTACTAATTCATCCAGCACAGTCTAAGTACTGCATCCTTTCACTTGGCAGTTTTGTGATCCAGTGTTGGTTATGTGGATATTACAGTCATTCATGATGTTGGATATGAGTGGTGATAGTGGCTATGCTGAGGGTTTTTCCAGAAAATAGTAATACTAGCTTAACTAATAACAGGGCTAGGAATCTTAAAGCGCCATATTCTGCTCATTTTCAGGGTCATAATTGTATTTTGAGGTTGTACCAGAATAGGCTTCCATGGTTTCATTTTCAAAAACACCATATTTTTGTTGTACTGCACATTGCTGCAGATCCGGTTTTCACCCTTTGTGTTCAGGTCACTGTTTTAGCTCTAGAGTGACACATCTGACTTCTATACTATCTTTGTTGGGAATTACTTTCTGTCCTTGCAGAACAGGGACAGAAAGTAGTTCTTTTGGAGATTAGGGTCAACTAGTGGATGTTGTAGCAGTGTTTTGCCATTGAGAACGAGCTAGCATGCTAGTGCTAGCATGTGTTACAGTTAGCCACCTGGTCTTGGCTAGTGATGTAGAGAGCCGTGCAGATGTTGATCAGCTCCCCCGGAGACTGAAGACAGAGGACATTCAGAAACCGTATCTCACTCAGAACACCATGGATAGTTATTCTCTCCAAGTTTGTATGTGTGTAGAAACACAGAAGACACAAAATAACAACCCAAATACCAGAAAAAGTTATTTTTTCATAATATGGGCACTTTACGTATTTTACAATATGTGCTACAATTAGATAACAAAACAATTCTCAGTGCATCTTTGTGCATATCGTTAAATATGTAAAAAAAAGCACACATTGGCTTTTGCTGCTCTAGAAGCTGGCCCCTCCCCCTCTCACCCTGAGGACCAGAGACAGAGAGCAGCCGAGCTTTGGCAGCTAAAATGTGGCATACAACTCAGACCCACAAAATGTGCAAAGTAGCACTACTTTGGACTGTCTTTGGCTTTCAATAAACAAACAACAATTCCCGAATTTCAGGACATTCCTAAATCCCCACTTATAACGCACAACCACAACAAGTGCATACAGAGCGTGGTGCTCTTATGGTCAGGCTATTTATCTTATAAAGCAAGACATGTCTGTATACGTGTGTGTCCATATTTGGGGGAAAGGTATCTGGCACTTCAGCAGACGTCACATGCAAAACGGTTTAGAACTGTGGGGGGATTCTTTTCCTGTTATTGTATTAAATTGCTGTGAGCTGTCAGAACATAACGTAGCCTAATCTCTGAGATTATTCCTTCAGAGCGCTGCGCAATACGAGAAATATCAGAGTTGAACTAGGCAGATAATCCGTTTTCATCAGACTCACCCTGGGTCGAGTTAATTAAGTCACCAAAATACCTCTGTCTCTCTCTGTCTGCACACACACAGAAATGGTCTGGTTTTGGTGGTTGATGAACGCAGATATGTGCTAATTAGCTATCATAACGGACCAGGAAGGTAGCATACTGCCATGACCTCATGATGCTTATGTCTGATTACTCAACATTGTCATTGTGATATTTTGTGATTGCATTCTGAATCTACAGTTCTCTGTCAGGTAAATACTGTAGTACAATGTCTTCCTCTGATGTAGAAGTAGCCTACACTGTAAGTCAGTAGTCGGCTGTACAGTGGAGTTGCATATTGAGTGGTTTGGAGTAAATCTTTTATAAAAGACACATACCTGTGTTTTTCTCACTCCCATCAATTTCTGGACCTAAAACCAAAAGAAGATTGAAACTTTATAAACGAGCCATGAGAGCACCGCTCCTTTAGATTAAAATAAAAACTGTTTGACTGTTAAGCATTATCTGCAGTGTCTCTGCTGTAGTGTCTTATAACTACATTTAAGTATTACACTCTTTTTTCCCCCACAAATGTCAGTGATAGCCCATAAACCTAATTAACATGTTAAAGACTATAGCCTGTTATAGCACATAAAACACTTCTCTTCATAAACCCCTTCAAGTAGTTCTACAAACTAAGTCTTTGAAAAACAAATCAGACTAGATATAAAAATGCTTGAAACAGTTTTAAATGGAGTTATACATGTGTCCACTTTATTTTCAGAAAATATATATAAACTGACTTTAAATGGTGTCACTGCAATGTTGTTAAAAGCTGATAAATCTCTAAACAAATATATGTTCACATAGTTATACAAAAATATAGTGCATGACAATTAAGTTAGTAGTTAGAATTTACTAGAACTGGCAACTCCGTTCTGCAATAAAAAGTCTAAACCTGCCAAATAATTTAGCTCAAACCACATTAAGTGACATGCGGAGGCTCAAATTAGAATTGATAAATCTTACCTGCACAGAAAGTTTAAAAGTCGTCTTTTCCTTAGTTGAGTCGCTCCAGTCTTTCAAAAGCTAGCAGGCCGCTAGCTGTAGCGTCTCCTTCCAAGAGTGTGCTGCTGCAGCCTTGAAACCTGTCTCACACTCCTCTCGCCTCATGCCTCAGCTCTGAGCTTCAGCTCCGCGTGCAGGTGGGGGAAGGGCAGCTTTCTGTGAGACCTGCAGGTGACCTGCTCTCACAGAAAGCTGCCCTTCCCCCACCTGTTCGTCTGAGTGGCTGAGAGCAGGGGGGGGCGGCCCCTCCCCCTGATGGGCCATTAATTAAGTGGCAGTTGCAGCAGCAGAAAGACCACACAATATTCACCTCTGACTCTCAGGCCTGTTTTACAGGCTGCAGGGTCAGAAATCACAACTATCACTGCAAAATCACAACTTTAACATTAAAGTCTCGCTCTTCAATGTAAAGTTTAATCATATATATTATTTTAAGCGTGGTTGAAGAAGTACTTTTTACTTAAGTAAAATTAAAAAAGAACAATGATAGTGAAACTGGGTGCTTTACATTCAATAATGAATCACAGCCTGTATTTGTATGGCTAACCCATGTTTCATCCTTTAAATTTATATGTTTTATTCTCTCCGTTCACTGTCTATAAATTTAGTTTCACTTTACACCTTATTGGAACTTGAAGATTTTGTCTCCTTTTTAACATCTCCTATTCAACACATGCTGATTCTCAGTGTTATAGTTTTGAGTTGTTAATTAGTCATGTTTAATTGCTGTAGACAATTAGTATGCAGCAACAACACAACATATAGTAATACTTTTAAAGTGTTCTTTATTTCCACAGTTTTGAAATTAATCAGGGTTCATGTCCATGTAATGGATCCGATGGTCCCTTACATGTGCTCACTGATTTACTAGTTTGTAAGCTAATATAAAGTCAGCTAAAAAGTAAAGTACTGTGGATGTACATTTACTTTGCTGAATTATTGTGTAGGCAGACTCTCCCAAGAACAGGTGTGTCTCTCCCTTAAAGTGTCCAACATTGATGTACCTGGCACAAAGTGGCCAAACAGCAACAGTGAATGATAAAGCTGTGGAGGAATCAACGGCGTACCCCCGCAGACCCCTTTGCGTCTACACTGGACCCTGTGTCATAGCCTGACGTGCACCTCTCAAAAATATAACTACACGTCGTGGCAACGCACGTCGCTCGGCTGTGGCTTGGTAGCTTTTCATTTCCCCCCCCGAGTCATTTCCTGGTTCTCTTTCTCCTTAAACATGAAATCATGGAGAGGGTTAACTAGTCCTGCTGTAGATGTCTCACCTTGGTCAGCACAGGGAAGACTCTTTGTTTCTCTCACTATGATCTAGAGTCACTACTCTGAAGATAATTGTCGTCACTCTCACTTCTCCCTCGCTTTATCACCCAGACCCCCCCCCCCCCACACACGGCAGCGTAACGCATACACCAGCGCACAAGCGTGTAACCATCAGACCACCTACGTAGGCTACGGAGAAAGCGCTGCGTGGCACCTCCGCACAGCCATAAAACGGCCTTCAGTCTCTGCACAGGCTGTAAGAGGGAGGCCTGCTGTCCCCTTCAGTTCCCTCCCCAGGAACACCTTACAGGACACTGAGAATTCTCTGGGGAGGCAAACATGTCAGCCACCGGCTGTCCAACGGGATGCCACAATTACCTGTCCAAATACAGGAGCTGCCTCCTGTTCCTGTAGCCCCTAAACCATCAGACCTACTGGACGTTGTGCTTTACTGTACTGTAACTCTGCCTTGTAGGGGAAATGAAGCTGCAAATTTTTTCAACATGAAGTTAAATAATGTTAACTGATAATATGTTACTATAAGGTAACATGTATGTTTTAAACACAGCAGCAATACAGTATTTGTGCTCTCTTTGCTATGTGAGCTCTGTCTGTTGTGCTGTCTCCATGCATTCATATAATGTGAGCAGGGACAGCAAATAGTGGGGGGGGGGGGGGGGGCAACTGAGAATAAGGTAGTCTGGAAAGATAAATAATGTCTTCTTATACTGTCACTGTATCCTACAGGTGGGTGCATCACTCATATCTTAAATTGTATTTACATATGTTCTATTTACTTAAATAGAACAGAGTGAGATGTACTTCCACTCTTTACTCTGCAGATATAATAAGGTTGTATTTTTTGATTAAATCATTATGTTCCAGATAAACCAGAGTCTACAGCAGCTCTATGAGGCTGTACTATGACAGGTAAAGTAATGTAACCTCTGTACAGGGCTAAAGATGAAAAACAGCCTCTTGGCTAACTCTTGTGCATTAATACCAGTGTTTATTAATCACCACTTTTCCTGTTAAGGAAACCAATAAACCTAAATGCTAACATCAGCATGCTAACATGCTCACAATGACTAGGCTAACATGCTGAGGTTTAGCAGGTTTAATGTTTACTGTTTAGCTTTCTTAGTTTAGCATTTTAGCATGCTAAACTACTAGCCAATACATTCAAATTTACTTTAGCCAATCTAATGCTTCAGCCCAGCTCTACTGACTGGTCGCATGTGAAAGTGAAAGTAAGAAACTCAGCTAAACTATGGAGGAGCTCATTTAATGAGTGTTGTTAATTCATACTTAATGTAGACAACATAAATGACAGTGTGGATAATAAACTGCGCTGAGGCCTGAATCCACACTGGTGAGTACATTTACCTGCTAACATGTAGCTAATGCAGATAATGTTGACTAGCTGCAATGCTAACTAGTGCAATGTAAAATCCTATTTGATAATGCTAAAAATGCTAACTACTAAAAATACATCTGCAATGTATTTAAGAAATACTGCTGCTAAACAGACATGTTCTGCCCTGGTGGTGTTTTCTTTGCATTATTTGTGTTGAGCGCTGCAGCTTTGTTGCTGGTTAAGATGTAGTTTTGTGCTGAATTCCAGTGTTAGTGCTGGTATTTTCTTACAGTGTACAAGAATTTGACAACATTTTTGATGCATCAGTGCTAAATATGTTATTTGTGTTTTCTATCATGCACTTTAACTATAGTTGAGTTTTACTCAGTGTTATCTTTGATTGTGACTTGAAGCAATATGTTGATTTAATAAGCTTTAAGCTATGATAAGGAATATTAATATAATTAGCATGAAGGTAATTTATCTGGCTATCATTCATAGGTCAAGGTTATGAGTTGAAGTCCTCTTAAGATGTCCAGAGACTTCAGAGGAGAGCTCAGAGCCACCAGGGAGATTTCAGATGATCCAGAAACTGTTATCCAGTACTGGATGTTGAACCAAGCCAACAACATACAGATCCTGTTGCTGAACTAATGATCACCTACGTCCAGTGTGGTAGGATTGAACTGCACACATATATTCAGCTCCATAGATACACAACATACCTGTATTATCATACTGGTCCCCCACCAGAGTTGGAGAGAGAACTGTGTCTCTTACAAAGCCTTTGAAAATTACCTGCGTCTTAATTATTTTATCTATGTGCACTCAGTTTGTTTTTCTTTGTTTGTTATTAATTTTATCTGTTTATAGATCTGCATTGTAATTTGTTCTTAATTTGAGTCTCACTTGCTTATTACCTGGTTTACTGTTACATGCAGACCAATCTACAGCAGTGTCATGTGTTTTTGTTTACTATGGTCATCCTCGTGGCTCCCTGTAGTCCTGACTTCTTCTAATCCTGGTCCAATTTTTACTGTTACCTTTATTATTAATTCCTTACACTGTATTTAGTATAAAGTAAACTTCTGTTGGACATTGGCCTACTGCAGAGTGGTAAACAAGGCCTGAAACCAGAGTGGCTCAGGTGCAGTAACTGCATGAAGCTGTAGGGGTCGCCAGTGCCAGATTAGCTCAGCGCAGTACCTGTGTGAACCTGAAGGGGTCGCCCAAAATGAAAACAATGCTCAGGTGCAGTACACGTGTGTGTATGATAGGGGGGTGACAGAGCAAAAGTGTGTGTATGAAAAAGATGTACACACACCAATTTCTTCTTAACAATTTCCATTTTACTATTTTTCTGAGGACCTCTCTGAAACTTTGAGAAAAGCCTAAAAACAGCCTTTGGAGGCCATTACAGTGAAAAAAAGTGAGGACCGGCCTAAATGTCCTCACTTTGTAAAATGGTCCTCACTCCAAGGTTATAAACTCACACTTGGCCTCACAACGATGGCTATGCAAACACACACACCACACGCACACGCACACACACACACACAGCTGTGGAAAGTAAACAGCGAGTGGTGGGACACAGGAATGGTCTTTAGTTCTGCCTTTTCACAACCAACAGTAATGGCATCATTTACCATGGGCATTACCACATGAACACACACACACACACACACACACACACACACACACATTCCTGTATGAGCTTAAAGGTGAGGACCGGGTAAAACAGCCTGTGAAGTGAGGACCACCCTTTCTGCTATACTTACAGACAATCTAATGCTATATTTAAACACTAGATGTCTCCCTGACTCAGTTTATCACCTCAGATTATTTTTAAAACAAAGAATAAGACCCGTCATTCTATCACTGAAGTGAGGACCATTTCTAGGGGGCGCTATTGGGTTCAGTTCTGGCTAGACTATTTAAACTATCTTCTTTGTTATTATTAGTTAGTTGTTATTTTCTACCATTTTATGTTTTAGAACAGATACATAATGTAATAATATATGATTATTGAGTCTTTGAAGAGTTGCAGTTTGAGGTTCATATACAGAAGCAGAATATATACTATTTAGTGATGTGACCATTGATCAGACTACTGCACAAAGGCACGGATGCATTTCTGAAATAAAGTAAAGCAGAAAAACATTACATGTGAACTCCAGTTATCAGAACATTTATTTCAGTTTTGTTCAAACCTCAACTTTGAGAATTTGCTGCCTTTTTTCTCATTTATGATAATAAACGTGTCACAACAACTTTCATCTGGACAAATAACCCTGAAGACAACATTAGCCTTTGTTTTAGGTTATTAATATGAATGTAAATATGGAGCAAAATGTGAGAGCACGCAGATTTGATGTGAGACATTGTAGAAAAAAATCTCTACTCATTTTTTTTTTTCCCACTTCATTCACTTATCCAACAACCACAACTCAGTGATTCAACCTCTGGAATCTGTCCCTGCAGCTTCTCATATTATATTATATTATAGTATATTATATTATAGTATATTATATTATATTATATTATGGTATATTATATTATAGTATATTATATTATATTATTTATTTATAGTATATATATTATAGTATATTATATAATATTTATATATTATATTATAGTATATTATAGTATATTATATTATTTATGTACTCTGCAGTGTGCTCTCTCCATCACACAGCAGCGAGTCTGCTCATCGACTATTGCAACACTTCTTGATCCATTTGCTACAAAACTAATTGCACCTGTGGACTTAGTCTGTGGAGCTCTGTCCAACAGGACGGGGGGACAGCAGGGTCTCTATCGCTGGGTGAGGGACAACTCTGTCCAACAGGACGGGGGGACAGCAGGGTTTCTATCGCTGATGAGGGACAACTCTGTCCAACAGGACGGGGGGACAACAGGGTTTCTATCGCCAGATGAGGGACAACTCTGTCCAACAGGACGGGGGGACAGCAGGGTTTCTATCGCCAGATGAGGGACAATCTGTCCAACAGGACGGGGGACAGCAGGGTTTCTATCGCCAGACGAGGGACAACTCTGTCCAACAGGACGGGGGGACAGCAAGGTTCTATCGCCAGATGAGGGACAACTCTGTCAGACAGGATGGGGGGACAGCAGGGTTCTATCACTTGATGAGGGACAACTCTGTCCAACAGGAAGGGGGACAGCAGGGTTTCTATTGCCTGATGAGGGACAACTCTGTCAACAGGATGGGGGGGACAGCAGGGTTTCTATCGCCAGATGAGGGACAACTCTGTCCAACAGGACGGGGGGAAAGCAGGGTTTCTATCGCCAGATGAGGGACAACTCTGTCCAACAGGATGGGGGGACAGCAGGGTTTCTATCGCCAGATGAGGGACAACTCTGTCCAACAGGACGGGGGGACAGCAGGGTTTCTATCGCCAGAGAGGGACAACTCTGTCAGACAGGACAGGGAAAGCAGCAGGTTTCTATCGCCAGATGAGGGACAACTCTGTCCAACAGGACGGGGGGACAGCAGGGTTTCTATCGCCAGATGAGGGACAACTCTGTCCAACAGGACGGGGGACAGCAGGGTTTCTATCGCCAGATGAGGGACATATCTGTCCAACAGGACGGGGGACAGCAGGGTTTCTATCGCCAGATGAGGACAACTCTGTCCAACAGGACGGGGGGACAGCAGGGTTCTATCGCCAGATGAGGGACAACTCTGTCCAACAGGACGGGGGGGACAGCAGGGTTTCTGTTGCCAGATGAGGGACTACTCTGTCCAACATGACGGGGGGACAGCAGGGTTCTATTGCCAGATGAGGGACAACTCTGTCCGGGTTATTTATGTAGCATACAAGCTAGCGTTAGCTGACTAGCAGCCAGTCCGCTTCTAAGCTCCGTAAATACCTTTTAATTATCTCAACACTTATAACAGTCCCGGGGGGGGCACCAGGTCCTGCAGCCCCAGGCGGACCGCCGTCAGTGGGGGGGGCCAGCGTGGAAACACCACTAGAAAGATCCCCTGCCAACCTCGACGTGATCTAATACCCACTGACGACTGTCCATCTGCGGCTGCAGGACCTGGAAACCCCCTCCTCAGTGTCCCAGTGTGACTGTTAAAGTGTTGAAATAATTAAAATGTATTCACAGTATTTAGAAGTGGACTGGCTGCTAGTTAGCTAACGCTAGCCTTCATGCTACACAAATAAGCCGGACTGAGTTGTCTCTCATCAGGCGATAGAAACCCGGCTGTCCCCCCCGTCCTGTTGGCTCAGAGCTCCACAGACTACAGACTAAGTCCACAGGTACAAATTTTAGCACCAAATGTATCGCAAGAAGACTTGCAGAACTCGAGAGCGCAGACTCGCCACTGTGTGATGGAGAGAGCACACTGCATACAATATAATATAATATAATATAATATGATATATTATGAGAAGCTGCAGTTACAGATTCCAGAGGTTGAATCACTGAGTTGTGTTGTACTGGAAAAGTGACTGAAGTGGGGGAAAAAAGTGAGTACAGAAGTTCTCAAATCTTATTCTACAAGCATTTACATCACATCTGCGCGCTCACCATATTTCCCTTCGTAGTTTCTCTTTTCTGATATTTTATAAAAAAATATTTGTGCAATTAATAGATTTTTAAAACAAAGGCGTTATTGCTATGGTTTTGAGAACTGCCCCGGACAACTAGAACACAACATTATATTGCACAACACAGATCTTCAAAGATGAAGCTGCCGTGTAGCACCCCTCCGGTTTAACTTAACATTTGTGTTGTACACAAACTTCTTTACATCCTTCCAGGACCTTTGACCCAAGGCTTCCTCCTCTTTTATGCATCGCATGCAGTGTTCTTTACCTGGAAGGCGGCGCTCTGCTATAAACTTTTCCATGTGTTTGTTTACCGCACTCCTCTCTGCTTCCTTCCACGGTCTCTTCACCTTTACTCCTCTCTGCTTCCCTCCACGGTCTTTCACCTTCACCTTTACTGTGGGCGGCACTACAGATGACAGAAAAGACGATGGAGATAGTGTGACCTTAAATACATACATCTCAGTGGAGATTCAGTAAAGCATCTATTACTGGCTTTGACGTTAATTCTAAGTAAATATTTGGACATACATACAATTTTGTTCTTCAGTACATTCAATTTTAAACATAAAAATGGATAGTAAATTAAAATGCTTATTTCAGGTTTATTTAGAGTAGGCTTACAAGCTGGTACACCGGGGAGCACACATCTAGTTAATGACTGGAAAACCATTTGTATGATTATGACAAACCCCTTGACTCTATGACTCTACAGCAAGTTCAGAATGCTTTCCTGAATCAAAGCGTACGCATTGTTTTTGTTAATGATCAAGATAAGACTTCATGAACATAACCTGTAGCCTGCTGTTGTCTATGGGTGGAAGACTGCAAATATTAAATGCGATGATTTCGTTAGACCCGATGTTTATCGGTCCAATTACTTTTGGACCTCAAACCTTTGGGCCTTGTGTGTTAAAGGGCTATGGCTAACACAGATCTTTATATAGATGCAAACCTATTTAAATAAAAGCTGAGACTTAGCACTTTATTTGTGTCAAAGAACACAAAAAGTCCAACTGTCCAAATACTTAGGGTCTGGACTGTTTATGCCTTATTTAGCCCAGTTTTAAAGAACTTACCCATTGCTTCCACGTTCTTGGTCTTGTTACGTCTTTTCTTCTTCTGTGAGGGCCTCTTCATCAACCTTGTTCCTGGACTCAGATCTACAACTGTAGCAGACAATCATTAGCACCCGTTAGTTAGTGAAATCTCAGGTATAATTAATAATCAGGTTCCATTTGTAAATAAATGCTGACAGTAAACATAACTACTACAATCTGATAGCTGGCTACTAGCACTTATATTTCAAAAGGTCAAAACTGTAAGCAGCAGTGTGTGCTAGGATATTTCAACATTATATTACTATCATATGATACTATCATAATTGCCAAAAGGTGGGAGTTCTGGTGAATTTCATAATAAATACCATTTAACTCACCATCTACATCTGAACTCCCATCTTCACTGAGGGGCTCAAGTCTCCTTTTGGGGACAAGAGGTCAGAACGTCCATCTGAAAAACAACAGCAAACAAAAAGTGACACCTTATCCTATGCAGTGTATGAAAGGACAACCTAGTGAATGCATTTTAAAGAACTTACCCATTTCTTCCACCGTCTT
Organism: Etheostoma spectabile; assembly: GCF_008692095.1. Taxonomy (NCBI): domain Eukaryota; kingdom Metazoa; phylum Chordata; class Actinopteri; order Perciformes; family Percidae; genus Etheostoma; species Etheostoma spectabile. The sequence goes on along the minus strand of NW_022604186.1, from coordinate 12,000 downwards.
TTCACGTCTTTTCTTCTTCTCTGAGGGCCTCTTCACCAACCTTGTTCCTGGACTCAGATCTAGAACTGTAGCAGACAATCATTAGCACCCGTTACTTAGTGAAATCTCAGTTAAAATGAATATTCAGAATTCATGTGTAATTATTTAATGCTGACAATTTAACTGCCAAAAGGAAGGACACTAAATATTTACTGTAATATTTATCTTGTGTAACAAACTATAAAGAAACAAAAGGATGAAATGGTGACAAATTATATAATTCATGCACTTGAGATTTAAGTACTACTCTACTAAGTTTGAGAAAACGCTGGCAGGGTCCTTTGTAAAAAGCAGTTTTTTTGTGAATTTAATAATAAATATCATTTAACTCACCATCTCCATCTGAACTCCCATCTCCACTGAGGGGCTCTAGTCTCTTTTTGGGGGACAAGAGGTCAGAACCTCCATCTGAAAAACAACAGCAGGCAAAAACATGACAACTCATCCTATGCAGTGTATGAAAGGTCAACCTAGTGAAAGCAACTGTATCTGCAAATATGATTAATATTGATACATGAAAGTTTACACTAGTGGATATGCACTGGTGTCACTTTAAAGTCACACTAGCCTCTTACAACCACTGAGTAGCCTGACAAACCCATTACTGCTACAATAATTGTGGCGCCTGTTAAACTATTTCATATATTTTCTGATTTCTGTTTTAAAAAGCAATAAAATAACTCTAGAACATATGTCTAGAACACTGTTTTGTGCCTGTATGCAGTTTGCCCCGGAGGGCACACAGCACAATTCCTGCTTTCAAAATATCAAGTGACATAAAGGGAATTAATGTCCCCAACCCATTGCGTGGCTCGCAGACAGTCACAGAGAGCGTTTAATGGTAGCTTTAGAAGTATAAACCTTTTTAGCCCAGTTTTTAAGAACTTACCCATTGCTTCCACGTTCTTGGTCTTTTTACGTCTTTTCTTCTTCTGTGAGGGCCTCTTCACCAACCTTGTTCCTGGACTCAGATCTAGAACTGTAGAAGACAAACATTAGCAACCATTAGTGAAACCTCAGGTATAATGAATAATCCGGTTCCATTTGTAAACTACATTCTGACAGCTGGCTACTAGCACTTATATTTCAAAAGGTCAAAACTGTAAGCAGCAGTGTGTACTAGGATATTACAATATTATATTACTATCATATGATACTATCATAATTGTCAAAAGGCAGGAGTTCTGGTGAATTTCATAATAAATACCATTTAACTCACCATCTACATCTGAACTCCCATCTTCACTGAGGGACTCAAGTCTCCTTTTGGGGGACAAGAGGTCAGAACCTCCATCTGAAAAACAACAGCAAACAAAACGTGACACCTTATCCTATGCAGTAAATGAAAGGACAACCTAGTGAATGCATTAAACTTTATCTGCAAAGGCGATAAAATTATTGAGACATGAGAGTTTACACCAGTGAGTATGCACTGGTGTCACTGTTCAAGTCACAGTGTTTATACACACGTATAAGCATATAACGAGCATGCCTATTATATTCAGTTGTTGACCCTGTCAGAGGTCTTAATTCAATCCTGTGTATTAGCACTGAGGTAATATTTAGAGATAAAGTACTGAACTGCGTTACATTTATAGGTGTTCCTAACATTCTGACCACCTCATGCATGTAAATATGGATATTGATAAAATTGAGTTGACTACTTAACAAATGTATGTAAACATTAGAAGAACATTTGAAGGTGGAGCTGGCTTTAGAATTTGGTGCTTTTGGGCCTTTTTTGCCACACAACCCTCTGACTCTGAATCTAAATCCAACTGTGACACTGTAGCTCTGGCTCTAGCACACTGGCCGCAGGTCAGAAGAACAAGTGAATAGTTTGCTTCTCATTGTTTAGACGCATGTAGCAAGTATCTGTATCGGTCTCCTTTCTACTGACATTTGCACGCTTGATTATCTCTAGGACCTTCCCTCTCAGCACATTAGCCACTTACAGTGGCCATTCCCAATCCTTCTCACACTCATTGGCCTCCCTCTATGTTTAACATCTAAAAAGAAAAGGGGAATATTTACTGGTTGCATATGTGTGACTGGATTTAAAATTTAGTTGCACACTGAAACTTTTGGTAGCAGTCTGGAGCCCTGGGATACTGTGTGTGGACTAGGGCAGCAACCACCAATTGTTTTCATTATCGATTAATCTGTCTCTTAGTGAAAGATGACAATATGAGACTGTTATAGTATTTATAGACCAGATTGTCCAGAGGGCATTTTCCTTGGAAAATACTACAGTTGCTTGACTGATAGCAATCTAAAGTATTAAAATGTTTTTTGCAAGACAAGAAAACCGAGCAAGACGAAACAAGATATGTCACAGTGCATACATACCAGAGACAGGAGGATCAATTGTGTCTTTCCCGTGAAGGTGGAGGCCCCTTGTTCCATTGTGTACAGAAGCTTTCTTATGTAATCTGGGTTCATCTTGCTGCATAATTCAGACCCAGAGGAATCACTTCCTGACTCCTCAAAGTCACAGTCCAACTGTAAGTAAAAAGCATAATCATGAGAAAGACATCCCATTCACTTTCAAGTCCAACTTTACAGAGCCATACAACTATAGTTTTCTTAAAGATTGACTGTTCCACTGACATCAGTTTGATATTTAACAAAAAAGTAAGAACTATTTGTTTGGAAATAGCAGACGTCTAGCATACTGTTTTTGGATTTATGTCAAATGTTAAAAGTTTGTGTTTTAAAATTGTTTGTCACAGTCAGACGTAAGAAAACATGCCAATACATGTGTGTGCAACTAACTTCCTTTACCCACAGTCAGAACACCATCAACACTTAAACACAGATCTGCATGAACAGATAACAAGCCTGCTATTTTTACTCAGTACTAATTCATCCAGCACAGTCTAAGTAATGCATCCTTTCACTTGGCAGTTTTGTGATCCAGTGTTGGTTATGTGGATATTACAGTCATTCATGATGTTGGATATGAGTGGTGATAGTGGCTATGCTGAGGGTTTTTTCCAGAAAATAGTAATACTAGCTTAACTAATAACAGGGCTAGGAATCTTAAAGCGCCATATTCTGCTCATTTTCAGGGTCATAATTGTATTTTGAGGTTGTACCAGAATAGGCTTCCATGGTTTCATTTTCAAAAAACACCATATTTTTGTTGTACTGCACATTGCTGCAGATCCGGTTTTCACCCTTTGTGTTCAGGTCACTGTTTTAGCTCTAGAGTGACACATCTGACTTCTATACTATCTTTGTTGGGAATTACTTTCTGTCCCTGCAGAACAGGGACAGAAAGTAGTTCTTTTGGAGATTAGGGTCAACTAGTGGATGTTGTAGCAGTGTTTTGCCATTGAGAACGAGCTAGCATGCTAGTGCTAGCATGTGTTACAGTTAGCCACCTGGTCTCGGCTAGTGATGTAGAGAGCCGTGCAGATGTTGATCAGCTCCCCCGGAGACTGAAGACAGAGGACATTCAGAAACCGTATCTCACTCAGAACACCATGGATAGTTATTCTCTCCAAGTTTGTATGTGTGTAGAAACACCGAAGACACAAAATAACAACCCAAATACCAGAAAAAGTTATTTTTTCATAATATGGGCACTTTACGTATTTTACAATATGTGCTACAATTAGATAACAAAACAATTCTCAGTGCATCTTTGTGCATATCGTTAAATATGTAAAAAAAAGCACACATTGGCTTTTGCTGCTCTAGAAGCTGGCCCCTCCCCCTCTCACCCTGAGGACCAGAGACAGAGAGCAGCCGAGCTTTGGCAGCTAAAATGTGGCATACAACTCAGACCCACAAAAATGTGCAAAGTAGCACTACTTTGGACTGTCTTTGGCTTTCAATAAACAAACAACAATTCCCGAATTTCAGGACATTCCTAAATCCCACACTTATAACGCACAACCAGACAACAAGTGCATACAGAGCGTGGTGCCTCTTATGGTCAGGCTATTTATCTTATAAAGCAAGACATGTCTGTATACGTGTGTGTCCATATTTGGGGGAAAGGTATCCGGCACTTCAGCAGACGTCACATGCAAAACGGTTTAGAACTGTGGGGGGATTCTTTTCCTGTTATTGTATTAAATTGCTGTGAGCTGTCAGAACATAACGTAGCCTAATCTCTGAGATTATTCCTTCAGAGCGCTGCGCAATACGAGAAATATCAGAGTTGAACTAGGCAGATACATCCGTTTTCATCAGACTCACCCTGGGTCGAGTTAATTAAGTCACCAAAATACCTCTGTCACTCTCTGTCTGCACACACACAGAAATGGTCTGGTTTTGGTGGTTGATGAACGCAGATATGTGCTAATTAGCTATCATAACGGACCAGGAGGGTAGCATACTGCCATGACCTCATGATGCTTATGTCTGATTACTCAACATTGTCATTGTGATATTTTGTGATTGCATTCTGAATCTACAGTTCTCTGTCAGGTAAATACTGTAGTACAATGTCTTCCTCTGATGTAGAAGTAGCCTACACTGTAAGTCAGTAGTCGGCTGTACAGTGGAGTTGCATATTGAGTGGTTTGGAGTAAATCTTTTATAAAAGACACATACCTGTGTTTTTCTCACTCCCATCAATTTCTGGACCTAAAACCAAAAAGAAGATTGAAACTTTATAAACGAGCCATGAGAGCACCGCTCCTTTAGATTAAAAATAAAAACTGTTTGACTGTTAAGCATTATCTGCAGTGTCTCTGCTGTAGTGTCTTATAACTACATTTAAAGTATTACACTCTTTTTCCCCCCACAAATGTCAGTGATAGCCCATAAACCTAATTAACATGTTAAAGACTATAGCCTGTTATAGCACATAAAACACTTCTCTTCAATAAACCCCTTCAAGTAGTTCTACAAACTAAGTCTTTGAAAAACAAATCAGACTAGATATAAAAATGCTTGAAACAGTTTTAAATGGAGTTATACATGTGTCCACTTTATTTTCAGAAAATATATATAAACTGACTTTAAATGGTGTCACTGCAATGTTGTTAAAAGCTGATAAATCTCTAAACAAATATATGTTCACATAGTTATACAAAATATAGTGCATGACAATTAAGTTAGTAGTTAGAATTTACTAGAACTGGCAACTCCGTTCTGCAATAAAAAGTCTAAACCTGCCAAAATAATTTAGCTCAAACCACATTAAGTGACATGTGGAGGCTCAAAATTAGAATTGATAAGATCTTACCTGCACAGAAAGTTTAAAAGTCGTCTTTTCCTTAGTTGAGTCGCTCCAGTCTTTCAAAAGCTAGCAGGCCGCTAGCTGTAGCGTCTCCTTCCAAGAGTGTGCTGCTGCAGCCTTGAAACCTGTCTCACACTCCTCTCGCCTCATGCCTCAGCTCTGAGCTTCAGCTCCGCGTGCAGGTGGGGGAAGGGCAGCTTTCTGTGAGACCTGCAGGTGACCTGCTCTCACAGAAAGCTGCCCTTCCCCCACCTGTTCGTCTGAGTGGCTGAGAGCAGGGGGGGGCGGCCCCTCCCCCTGATGGGCCATTAATTAAGTGGCAGTTGCAGCAGCAGAAAGACCACACAATATTCACCTCTGACTCTCAGGCCTGTTTTACAGGCTGCAGGGTCAGAAATCACAACTATCACTGCAAAATCACAACTTTAACATTAAAGTCTCGCTCTTCAATGTAAAGTTTAATCATATATATTATTTTAAGCGTGGTTGAAGAAGTACTTTTTACTTAAGTAAAATTAAAAAGAACAATGATTTGTGAAACTGGGATGCTTTACATTCAATAATGAATCAACAGCCTGTAGTTTGTATGGCTAACCCATGTTTCATCCTTTAAATTTATATGTTTTATTTCTCTCCGTTCACTGTCTATAAATTTAGTTTCACTTTACACCTTATTGGAACTTGAAGATTTTGTCTCCTTTTTAACATCTCCATATTCAACACATGCTGATTCTCAGTGTTATAGTTTTGAGTTGTTAATTAGTCATGTTTAATTGCTGTAGACAATTAGTATGCAGCACAACACAACATATAGTATTACTTTTAAAGTGTTCTTTATTTCCACAGTTTTGAAATTAATCAGGGTTCATGTCCATGTAATGGATCCGATGTTCCCTTACATGTGCTCACTGATTCACTAGTTTGTAAGCTAATATAAAGTCAGCTAAAAAGTAAAGTACTGTGGATGTACATTTACTTTGCTGAATTACTGTGTAGGCAGACTCTCCCAAGAACAGGTGTGTCTCTCCCTTAAAGTGTCCAACATTGATGTACCTGGCACAAAGTGGCCAAACAGCAACAGTGAATGATAAAGCTGTGGAGGAATCAACGGCGTACCCCCGCAGACCCCTTTGCGTCTACACTGGACCCTGTGTCATAGCCTGACGTGCACCTCTCAAAAAATATAACTACACGTCGTGGCAACGCACGTCGCTCGGCCGTGGCTTGGTAGCGTTCCATTTCCCCCCCTGACTCATTTCCTGGTTCTCTTTCTCCTTAAACATGAAATCATGGAGAGGGTTAACTAGTCCTGCTGTAGATGTCTCACCTTGGTAAATAATGTTAACTGATAATATGTTACAACAAGGTATTAACATGTATGTTTTAAACACAGCAGCAATACAGTATTTGTGCTCACTTTGCTATGTGAGCTCTGTCTGTTGTGCTGTCTCCATGCATTCATATATGTGAGCAGGGACAGCAAATAGTGTGGGGGGGGGGGGGCAACTGAGAATAAGGTAGTCTGGAAAGATAAATAATGTCTTCTTATACTGTCACTGTATCCTACAGGTGGGTGCATCACTCATATCTTAAATTGTATTTACATATGTTCTATTTACTTAAAATAGAACAGAGTGAGATGTACTTCCACTCTTTACTCTGCAGATATAATAAGGTTGTATATTTTTGATTAAATCATTATGTTCCAGATAAACCAGAGTCTACAGCAGCTCTATGAGGCTGTACTATGACAGGTACAGTAATGTAACCTCTGTACAGGGACTAAAGATGAAAAACAGCCTCTTGGCTAACTCTTGTGCATTAATACCAGTGTTTATTAATCACCACTTTTCCTGTTAAGGAAACCAATAAACCTAAATGCTAACATCAGCATGCTAACATGCTCACAATGACTAGGCTAACATGCTGATGTTTAGCAGGTTTAATGTTTACTGTTTAGCTTTCTTAGTTTAGCATTTTAGCATGCTAAACTACTAGCCAATACATTCAAATTTACTTTAGCCAATCTAATGCTTCAGCCCAGCTCTACTGACTGGTCGCAGGTGAAAGTGAAAGTAAGAAACTCAGCTAAACTATGGAGGAGCTCATTTAATGAGTGTTGTTAATTCATACTTAATGTAGACAACATAAGATGACAGTGTGGATAATAAACTGCAGGTGACCTGCTCTCACAGAAAGCTGCCCTTCCCCCACCTGTTCGTCTGAGTGGCTGAGAGCAGGGGGGGGCGGCCCCTCCCCCTGATGGGCCATTAATTAAGTGGCAGTTGCAGCAGCAGAAAGACCACACAATATTCACCTCTGACTCTCAGGCCTGTTTTACAGGCTGCAGGGTCAGAAATCACAACTATCACTGCAAAATAACAACTTTAACATTAAAGTCTCGCTCTTCAATGTAAAGTTTAATCATATATATTATTTTAAGCGTGGTTGAAGAAGTACTTTTTACTTAAGTAAAATTAAAAAAGAACAATGATTAGTGAAACTGGGATGCTTTACATTCAATAATGAATCAACAGCCTGTAGTTTGTATGGCTAACCCATGTTTCATCCTTTAAATTTATATGTTTTATTTCTCTCCGTTCACTGTCTATAAATTTAGTTTCACTTTACACCTTATTGGAACTTGAAGATTTTGTCTCCTTTTTAACATCTCCATATTCAACACATGCTGATTCTCAGTGTTATAGTTTTGAGTTGTTAATTAGTCATGTTTAATTGCTGTAGACAATTAGTATGCAGCAACAACACAACATATAGTATTACTTTTAAAGTGTTCTTTATTTCCACAGTTTTGAAATTAATCAGGGTTCATGTCCATGTAATGGATCCGATGTTCCCTTACATGTGCTCACTGATTCACTAGTTTGTAAGCTAATATAAAGTCAGCTAAAAAGTAAAGTACTGTGGATGTACATTTACTTTGCTGAATTACTGTGTAGGCAGACTCTCCCAAGAACAGGTGTGTCTCTCCCTTAAAGTGTCCAACATTGATGTACCTGGCACAAAGTGGCCAAACAGCAACAGTGAATGATAAAGCTGTGGAGGAATCAACGGCGTACCCCCGCAGACCCCTTTGCGTCTACACTGGACCCTGTGTCATAGCCTGACGTGCACCTCTCAAAAAATATAACTACACGTCGTGGCAACGCACGTCGCTCGGCTGTGGCTTGGTAGCTTTTCATTCCCCCCCCCCCGAGTCATTTCCTGGTTCTCTTTCTCCTTAAACATGAAATCATGGAGAGGGTTAACTAGTCCTGCTGTAGATGTCTCACCTTGGTCAGCACAGGGAAGACTCTTTGTTTCTCTCACTATGATCTAGAGTCACTACTCTGAAGATAATCGTCGTCACTCTCACTTCTCCCTCGCTTTATCACCCAGACCCCCCCCCCCACACACACACACGGCAGCGTAACGCATACACCAGCGCACAAGCGTGTAACCATCAGACCACCTACGTAGGCTACGGAGAAAGCGCTGCGTGGCACCTCCGCACAGCCATAAAACGGCCTTCAGTCTCTGCACAGGCTGTAAGAGGGAGGCCTGCTGTCCCCTTCAGTTCCCTCCCCAGGAACACCTTACAGGACACTGAGAATTCTCTGGGGAGGCAAACATGTCAGCCACCGGCTGTCCAACGGGATGCCACAATTACCTGTCCAAATACAGGAGCTGCCTCCTGTTCCTGTAGCCCCTAAACCATCAGACCTACTGGGACGTTGTGCTTTACTGTACTGTAACTCTGCCTTGTAGGGGAAATGAAGCTGCAAATTTTTTCAACATGAAGTTAAATAATGTTAACTGATAATATGTTACTATAAGGTAACATGTATGTTTTAAACACAGCAGCAATACAGTATTTGTGCTCTCTTTGCTATGTGAGCTCTGTCTGTTGTGCTGTCTCCATGCATTCATATAATGTGAGCAGGGACAGCAAATAGTGGGGGGGGGGGGGGCAACTGAGAATAAGGTAGTCTGGAAAGATAAATAATGTCTTCTTATACTGTCACTGTATCCTACAGGTGGGTGCATCACTCATATCTTAAATTGTATTTACATATGTTCTATTTACTTAAAATAGAACAGAGTGAGATGTACTTCCACTCTTTACTCTGCAGATATAATAAGGTTGTATATTTTTGATTAAATCATTATGTTCCAGATAAACCAGAGTCTACAGCAGCTCTATGAGGCTGTACTATGACAGGTACAGTAATGTAACCTCTGTACAGGGACTAAAGATGAAAAACAGCCTCTTGGCTAACTCTTGTGCATTAATACCAGTGTTTATTAATCACCACTTTTCCTGTTAAGGAAACCAATAAACCTAAATGCTAACATCAGCATGCTAACATGCTCACAATGACTAGGCTAACATGCTGAGGTTTAGCAGGTTTAATGTTTACTGTTTAGCTTTCTTAGTTTAGCATTTTAGCATGCTAAACTACTAGCCAATACATTCAAATTTACTTTAGCCAATCTAATGCTTCAGCCCAGCTCTACTGACTGGTCGCATGTGAAAGTGAAAGTAAGAAACTCAGCTAAACTATGGAGGAGCTCATTTAATGAGTGTTGTTAATTCATACTTAATGTAGACAACACAAAATGACAGTGTGGATAATAAACTGCGCTGAGGCCTGAATCCACACTGGTGAGTACATTTACCTGCTAACATGTAGCTAATGCAGATAATGTTGACTAGCTGCAATGCTAACTAGTGCAATGTAAAATCCTATTTGATAATGCTAAAAATGCTAACTACTAAAAATACATCTGCAATGTATTTAAGAAATACTGCTGCTAAACAGACATGTTCTGCCCTGGTGGTGTTTTCTTTGCATTATTTGTGTTGAGCGCTGCAGCTTTGTTGCTGGTTAAGATGTAGTTTTGTGCTGAATTCCAGTGTTAGTGCTGGTATTTTCTTACAGTGTACAAGAATTTGACAACATTTTTGATGCATCAGTGCTAAATATGTTATTTGTGTTTTCTATCATGCACTTTAACTATAGTTGAGTTTTACTCAGTGTTATCTTTGATTGTGACTTGAAGCAATATGTTGATTTAATAAGCTTTAAGCTATGATAAGGAATATTAATATAATTAGCATGAAGGTAATTTATCTGGCTATCATTCATAGGTCAAGGTTATGAGTTGAAGTCCTCTTAAGATGTCCAGAGACTTCAGAGGAGAGCTCAGAGCCACCAGGGAGATTTCAGATGATCCAGAAACTGTTATCCAGTACTGGATGTTGAACCAAGCCAACAACATACAGATCCTGTTGCTGAACTAATGATCACCTACGTCCAGTGTGGTAGGATTGAACTGTACACATATATTCAGCTCTATAGATATACAACATACCTGTATTATCATACTGGTCCCCCACCAGAGTTGGAGAGAGAACTGTGTCTCTTACAAAGCCTTTGAAAATTACCTGCGTCTTAATTATTTTATCTATGTGCACTCAGTTTGTTTTTCTTTGTTTGTTATTAATTTTATCTGTTTATAGATCTGCATTGTAATTTGTTCTTAATTTGAGTCTCACTTGCTTATTACCTGGTTTACTGTTACATGCAGACCAATCTACAGCAGTGTCATGTGTTTTTGTTTTACTATGGTCATCCTCGTGGCTCCCTGTAGTCCTGACTTCTTCTAATCCTGGTCCAATTTTTACTGTTACCTTTATTATTAATTCCTTACACTGTATTTAGTATAAAGTAAACTTCTGTTGGACATTGGCCTACTGCAGAGTGGTAAAACAAGGCCTGAAACCAGAGTGGCTCAGGTGCAGTAACTGCATGAAGCTGTAGGGGTCGCCAGTGCCAGATTAGCTCAGGCGCAGTACCTGTGTGAACCTGAAGGGGTCGCCCAAAATGAAAACAATGCTCAGGTGCAGTACACGTGTGTGTATGATAGGGGGGGTGACAGAGCAAAAGTGTGTGTATGAAAAAGATGTACACACACCAATTTCTTCTTAACAATTTCCATTTTACTATTTTTCTGAGGACCTCTCTGAAACTTTGAGAAAAGCCTAAAAACAGCCTTTGGAGGCCATTACAGTGAAAAAAAAGTGAGGACCGGCCTAAATGTCCTCACTTTGTAAAATGGTCCTCACTCCAAAGGTTATAAACTCACACTTGGCCTCACAACGATGGCTATGCAAACACACACACACACACACACACACCACACACACACACACCACACACACACACACACACACACACACACACAGCACTGTAGACTGAAGAACTGGCAATGAATCTGCTGTGCTGCTCGCTAAACATGCTTTGACGTAGGCCTCAACTGTACTTCCTGTAACGTGTACCTCTCTCTCGCTGAGGCAGCATTGTTTTGGTTGTCCTCTGTTTCCACGTAGTGTGAGGTCAGGGCGAAAGTCAAGTTTACTAGTCTCCCAAAATGGTGCCTGGCTTGGCTGGGGAGTGGCTTTTTATCGCGTAAAGAAGTATATACAACTGTCAATACCATTACGGACTATTATTTTTTTTTTGGGCATTTTAGCCTTTAATAGACAGGACAGCTGAGAAGGAAAAGGGGGGAGAGAGGGGAAGACGTGCAGCAATAGCCACAAGTCAGACTTGAACCCTAAGCCTCTGCGTCAAGGACTGAGCCTTTGCACTGGGGCGCCCACTCCACTAGTTGAGCTCCCCAGGTCGTCCCTCTTTTTTCATATATTTTTCTTTCTTGGCAACAAATCCCATGAAAAGTTAGTCTTCCTTTCAATACTT
>NW_022604185.1:0-31064 GCF_008692095.1 Etheostoma spectabile | reverse complement strand
ACATAGGCTGGAATTACAGTACAGTAAATTAAGCAATTTGATTTACAGCAAAGATTAGGCTACATCAAAAATTATATTTTAACAACATGACTAAGTTCAATTCAAATTCAAAACATGCAGTTTCCCATAAAGTATGTTAGTTGAGAGCCGAGAGGAAATAAGGTCAGAATGCAAAAAATAAAAATATATAGTGCAATTTTGTCAGGGTCAAGAACAGGTCATTGCAGTGTTACTTCTTATAATCTTGGATTTAATGTATCTAAAACAAAACATGTTCCCATTGATGTGAGATTTGACAGAGATGATGTCATGGATGCTAAAGAGAGCTGAAATTCAAACTGTGTTTGGCAATCAATTACCATGCATGTAAATCCAGAGATGGTTGCCAAGCGCGGGAGTGCACTTCTGAAATGTAATTGCAGTGCAGTTATTGTTAGTGGTTTCAGCGATCTATTATTGAATCATTTGACCTTTTAGCTTTAATGCCGGATGCACAGTATGACCGTGAAAGACAAAAATATTGGGAAAGTACTGTGAAAGTACAGTGGCCTTCATTCATGAGCCTAATACCAGTTTTTAGGCTGCCAAATAGGATACAATTACTGTAATTAAACTGAGATGTCAAGGTTTCAATCTCTACCTCGGAAAAGTGCCGCTTCTTAGCCGTGTTATGTCATAAATAGTAGAGGGCGAGGCCTCAAAGCCAAGAATACATTGGGGCGTGATATTTAAATAACGATCGTTTCTAGCCGCTGCATTTATCATGTGCGACCATTCTTACGCTCTTGGTGTGATACAAACGTTTCATGATTCCTATGCTCGTAAAGCCTGCCGTAAAAGGATTTCTGCGTTCATATCTGCGCTGGTTTCTACATTAGGTTGATAAGTGAGGGCCCTAACCTATGGAGATTGTCGGAGTGAAAAGAAAGACTTCTTACCTGAGAAAATTGATGAGTTTATTGAGTCTATCAAAACACAGAGAGGGAATCAGAGCATTGTGGTGCTTTACCTGCTGTCAAAAGTAATCATTATGTTTATTTACTCTACTATCCTTCTGTATAGCTTCTTATTCATGTCCATTGTTTGTGTGCTTTTTGACTGGACCATAGGGCCATACAACCTCAAAACTCTGTTACTCTGTGACTTAGTAATGAAGTTCCACCATTTGTCAAAATGAGTGTGATGACATAAGTGGTGGTATTTCCCCATTGTTCAAATAAGGTTAAGTCAGTTAAATACTCGTAAAAAAAAAAATAATAGTGCAGAATCAGGCTAACAACATTTCAGGCCAAATGTGGCCTTCTTCAAATGTGAGGGCCGAAACGTTGTGTGCCTGATTTATGTTGTGCAGACTTCACGGTATTTGGACATTTACTTTTGTCCTACGCCACAGCAACTACATGTATGTGCACAGTATTGTCTTTTTTAATTTCACATTGCCCATTACCCTTCAAACTGAAATAGCATGACACAGGCTTTTACCTCTGCTATTGCCCATCAATCAGCTGATGAACTTCCTTAATACACAGTGGATGTTGTTGTTGTTGCTCTTGCTGCCCTCGTTTCAACCACTGCACGGGCTAGCAGCACAGGCAGAGTAGGCTACATGCAGATGTGCATATGCATGTGCCCTACTCTGCTTGGTACTCTTTTTTACAGCAACTTTTCCTGACTAGCCTTGGAGGATCAACCAGATGTATGCCATTGGCAACCAATGATGTTCTAAAACAGTATAGCTTTTGGGGCAGAAAGGCAAAGAAGGCCTTCCAGGACCTGACAATCTGCAGGGTTAAAACAGGCAGGTGTTATTTTATTGTTCACATCAGTATTATGCTTAGCTTGGCTGATAAGGTTTAATTTGACTTGTAACTTTGCTTCATTTTGACTTCTACTCTAACGGCCTTCCAGAAAAAAACTTTCCCTCGCTGAAGTTTTGCTTCAGTAAATTGAAATTCTTCTAAGTGATGTTCACAACAATAATTTTCGTAATAATCAAACTATCAATATTTGTGATCAGAAAAAAAACAGGGTTGTTTGTGAGGCAATTTGAGTTATATTTTTGCAGAAAGCATGGCCTTTCACAAGAACTGTCGGCCATCTTTTACACTGCTGCCATCCTCCTACCTCCTCCCCTCACAGGCGCTTCAGATCCCTGCACACAAAAACCACCTGACACAAGAACAGCTTCTTTCCCACTGCCATCACTCTCCTGAACTGTCTGACTATATGTTGGATTTTTTTCATAGTTTGGTTGATTCTGCAACTTACATCGGAAAAAATATATAATTTAACATGTTTTTAAATGTTAATTCAGACGAAACCATTGCCGTCTACGGCCGTGACTTTATGCTGCTCCTAAAAACAACTGAGAAAGACTGAACAAAAAATAAAATGCCCCCAAAAAGAAAATCCTTTTCTACAGATCACAAACTACAAGTAGTAAAATATGCAGCCGAAAACAGTAATCGAGCAGCAGAAAGAAAGTTTGGAGTGAGTCAGAAACTTGTGAGGGACTGGCAAAAAGGTTACTCTTACTGAAATGAAGAAACAACGGAAGCAAATAGCAGGCTGAAAGCAAGATGGCCAGAGCTGGAGGAACGAGTCCACAGATCAGTGCTTGAACAACGTCCTGCCGGAGAGGCTTGTCAAATGGTATAGTTACTTCTCCACACCCTGATAGCTGATCTGTGTGCTACTGTATAGTTGAATAACTGTTGTGTCAATGTGTTACGTAAACATGACGGGCACCTGCCGTACTTAACTTGTTGTTCTGTGTGCGCTAAATGTCTGTTCATGGTCCTGGATTTAGTGAAATACATTTCTAACCAAATGCAACTATAGTCCGGTGTTACTTATATGTGATTTCAATTACAGTACTTATCATTCCAATGTGCATCTTGTACAACTACATTTGCACTACGATGTGTTTATATTAACAATAAAACTTATTCTGATTCTTGTATACATATTTTTGAACATTCCCTAATCGTTCCGGGAACCAAAAATTGTTATCTGGTACGACACTGTGTGTGACTTTGTGTCTTCCTTTAGAAAAAGCAATCACCGCGAAACTCGGTTATTTCTAATAAATATACTGGATTGACAGGTTTTGATATTTCGTCATGTAAAAATCTAGGGAATTGAAACTAAGAACAGCAGGGAGATGGGGTATTTTGGTAGCCTACACATCCCTAAATAAAATGATGTTCCTTATTTATTGTGTATAGGCAGTCTTTTGCAATGTGTTCATCGCACATGTTTATATTGCAATAACGATGAAAATACAGTTTATCGACACTACTGAACATTGACATGTAGGCTTAATCTATATTCACATTATTGACACCACCACTGTATATCTCTGTGACAATTTGGCCATAATTAAGCACATTGACCTCACAGTTATACAGTAAAGGTTTGACCAAGTCTTGTTTTCTGACAACTATAGCTGGAAAACCATATGGCATTTCAACTTTTCTGTTTGTGCTATGTAACTAATATGTGTTGTCTGTAATATTGTAAGCTGCAATGGCCCTGGTAGGGATAAAATAATGATAAAAAAGAAAAGAACTGAAGCTTTATTACAGAATGACAACTTGATAAGAGTATACCTCGCCTCACACCCAATGTGGGTTGCAATAGAATATAGCCCACTGTCACCCTTAATGGGATAGTGGGGTTTAGAAAATGGATTCATCAAAATGACCGCTGTTGCCAAATTGATTTTGTGACATTACTAAGAGTCTATAACCATGCCAAGCCATGCTCTGTGAGCTGAGGTATGGCTGTGCTTTGAGCTGAATGCTGTTGTTAGAATGTTAAACTGCTCACTGTGTTGATGTTTAACAGGTAATGTGTGTGCTAAGTGTCTCAGTTTAGCATGCTAACATTTGCTAATTAGCACTAAACACAAAGTACAGATGAGGTTGATGAAAATGCAGCTGATGGAAAAGCAAAAATCTTAGACAAATTAACATTTTGATCAGAAGATGGCAGTAGATTACAGGTAAAGGAATCATCCACGTTGTTGCAATTCATCCTGAAGAGGACATGACTGTCTGAAGTATCCCTCCAAAGCTCTTACATGATTTAAAACTGCATGCTGAGAATCTGTGCTCAGTTCAGATCCAGTCATTTAAAACCATGTAGTCCAAACATGATTAAATGCATTAACCAGACAGTGAGTCAATTTGTACTCGTGTGAGGGCTGTGAGATTTGGTGTTTTCACTGGCTGACTTGTTGCGTTTACCTGATATTCTGCTTGGTCCACATTCTGTAATTACCCAGCATGTTCCTGTAGAAAGTAATGTCTCTATGGATCCTTCGCTGCCTCAGGATAATACAACTTCACAGGTACCAGATATGGAAAAGGGCTGACAGGTCATCAGCAGGCACTCAAGCCGAGAAATGATCCATGAAAGACCCCTTACAGGTTATGCAATTTACTTCAACAAAGACATTACAGATACAGAGAAACAATGATGAAAAGTATCCAGCAGGGTGTATACGCCACAGTGAGAGACATCCAACATCCGTAATCCCTGTTTGTCTCTGTGGTTTGGCAAGAAATTCCAGGCCATGTACATGCCTTAATTGTATGAGATAAGAAATAAAAGGTGGGGTCCCGAGTCATTATGTGGAGGCGAGATTAGACTGCCAGGAGCACAAGAGTCAAAAATTGGATTAAGTGTAGAAGGAGGGGATGAGAAACAGAAAAAAAAAAACCTGGAGGTGAGAAGGTGGGCTGGGTAACTACAAATTGTATACACACAACATATTTACAACAATAAAAAAGGACTTCCTTCCGTTGACACAGTGAGCTGCTCACTCCTCTCCCTTTCCATTTGTGTGCCTCCCTTTCCAGAAATGCCTGTTACTAAGCTAACTCTGGGGTCCAGAGTCCTTAAGTTTTTTTTCCCCCAGCATATTTCCTTGGATTAGGAAGGCACCAAGATCTTGATTGCAGCTGTCGCCGTGGTCCTGCTGCACTACACCCTGCTATGGTGTACGGTGCCCTGCAGCGTCTTGCTATGTCCAGCTATGCCCTGTTGTGCCACGCTACATACTGTAACGCCCTGCAGCACCCTGCTATGACATGAACTACTACTACTACTACCATTTTTTACCTGTTCATCACGTCCTCAACCAGCACGGCCAGACACCGCTTGTAATAAAGCCTGGGTCTGGCTGGGGTTTCTTCCTAAAGGGAGTTTTTCCTCGCCACTGTCACACCATGCTTGCTCTTGGGGGAATTGTTGGGACTTTATAAATTATTTATATTCAATTTATAAATTGAGTGTGGTCTGGACCTACTCTATCTGTAAAGTGTTTCGAGATACTCTTGTTATGAATTTATAATATAAATAAAATTGAGTTGAATTGAACAATACTGTATATACTGTAGATTAGATAATACTTTATTCCCACAATTGGAAAGTTCTCTTGTTACAGCAGTGGTTTTAGGCCACCAACAGACATTGTGCAAAAGTACTGAATGAATGTAAAGTTTCATTATATAAAATGTATTGTAAGTAAAGTGAGGTGGCCATAGTATGAAAAATATTGCAATGTAAGTTAGTAAGTGATGTGAAATTAGAATGAATAATATGTAATTAAATAATACAGCAAAAGTAAGTTACCATAATATAAATGATATTGAAGTGTAACATAATAAATAATACTGAAAAAGTACGAGTAATTACATTACTCGTAATGTAAAAATGTAGATACAGATGATATAAATATACATAGAGCCAATGTGTGGGTGGATAATTGAAACAGGAACAGAAACTACACATTAACAGGTAGTGCAGTTGTTATAGAGTCTGACACCATGGGTGTGTGTCATGTAGGGGGTGAGAGCTAACATCCTCCTCTCCCCCACTTTCTCTATGGAGTCCAGAGGACAGTCCAGGACAGAGCTCGCTCTCCTGATCAGTCTATTGAGTTGCCCCCCCCCCAAGCAGACCACAGCATAAAGGATGGCAGAGGCTACCACAGAGTCATAAAAAGTCCTGAGGAGAGTCCTGCACACTCCAAAGGACCTGAGTCTCTCCAGCAGATGGAGGCGACTCTGCCCCTTCTTGCAGAGTGCTTGGGTGTTATCAGTCCAGTTCAGTTTATTGTTTAGGTGAACACCCAGGAATTTGTAGCTCTTCACTACCTCAATGTCCGATCCCTGGATGCTCACCGTGAGAAGTGGGATGTTTCCTCCTAAAGTTGACAATTATCTCATTTGTCTTGCTGGTGTTAGGCTGAAGCTGGTTGAGCTCACACCACCTGACAAAGTCCCAGATAACCGTCTTGGATTCCAGATCGTTCCCCTCAGAAACACATCCAACAACGGCTGTGTCATCGGAGAACTTCTGGATGTAGCAGTGGGTGGTGTTGTGAGTGAAAAGGAAAGGGGAGAGCACCGTACCCTGAGGGGCAGAGGAGGGCGAGGGGGAAAAGTCAAATCTAATATACGAGAATTTCTTATCTGTTTGAAAGTTGGTCATATTTAATATTACACTTATTTGTGTCGTAAATTAGCTTTTACTTTTTTGAGTGTGGATTGATCAGAAAGTCAAACAACAAACTTTTACCACAACCTTTGGCCAAGAGGCATAACTTTATCAGTACAACCAACTGTATCAACCTTACAGTTAAATAACACTATGATGATGACACACATTTCATTAAAGTGTCCCAGTAAACCATGGCAGTGTGACAGTGAGACACTAATATCAGGACCTTGAAACGGAAACCGCTAAAGGGAATGAAATCTTATTTTCACCTGTGTTTTTCTTACTGTGACATGTGAAAATGTCTATTGTGAAAAAGGCCTCTTCCGAAGGTTTCACAGTGGATTTAGTAATATTGTTTCTATGTATGATAATTAAGTACTAAAGTTGATGTATCATCAAGCGAGGAACACAACAGAATTCTTGCATAACCTTTCACCAGCTCTGGCCCTGCACAAATGTGGCCATCTGGTTTCTAGTGGTTTCAGCTGGCTAATATGGGAGACAAATACACAAACTATCATGCAAAACATCTTTAGTTGATCTGAATGTTAGAATTATTTCCAGAAATAACAGAATCTAACTGGGCGTGGTCAGAGTGTCCGTGTTCAATTCATCTTCTAATAATACAGTTATGAGATGGTCCTGGCAACCAATTTATTTTTTTGAATGATTGAACAAATGAGATATTGTATTAAGTATAGAATTTTACCTTTGGACAGAACCAGGCAAGCCGTTTCCCCGTTTCCAGCCTTTGTGCTAAGCTAAGCTAACGCTGCTTGAATCCTTTTATTACAGACTGAGAGTGGTATTGAGCTTCTCATCTGACCCCCACCAAAAAAATAAAAATGTAATAATAAAATGTCAAATGATTCCTTTATTCACCTGAGATTTCTGTTGTATTCCTCTTCTGACTGAGGGCATATTTTTCATTTTATTTTTTATTTTGAAGTTAAGTTTGGGTGTATTTATAGGCTGGTCCCTTTTGTGTGCAGAATTCTGTACAGTCATTCACATCCAGTGAGCAATGCTGTAGTAGAACAAGGACTCAAGAGCTGAGCCAAACACAAAACATGAGGTCCTCAACATTAAAACTAATTAAAACTCCAATTGTTGAAGGCTGCTTGAAATTAGTTCCTGAAACACTAAGCTCTTTCGTTTCTCTATTTCTGTTTTGTTGCGTGTGTGTTTGCCTGTTTGCCTCCAGGTGGTAACTCACCTCCTCGTCAAACCAGTCTGACAGGACTAAACGCGATCACTTGTTCCAACAGCACACATCCTTTTTTATGCGGCACCATCCACACATTGTCAACTGTTCAATCCCTAAACACCTCTCCTCTGCCAGTTTTCGTAACATAAGCATATTGTAAAAAAGATAATGAAAATATTAAATGGCACCTAATTCTGCTATGGTTTGGTGACACCATGAACTACAACTCGAGAATAAAATGTCAGATTAGATTTGGAAACAGCGTTCCTATGTCTCAAACAAGGAGGTTCTCTAAAAGCTCAGGTATAGAGAACAAGCTGTCACACGCCAGGTGGGCGAATGAAGAATGTTTTTGCGAAACGCAGGAGCTGCAGTGATTGGCTGGGAGCGCTGTCAGTCATCCAGACTCGGCGGGCGCACCCATCGGTCGCAATTTACAAGTCGCTCTGGGGTTTCGGTGCAAACACGCACCAGGTGGCTGGTTCCCTGTTTCATTTGAAAGAAAACTCAGACACAGAAGAATCAACGAGTCAGTTTAAGAAAATCAAAGTGTCGACGATGGAGAGGAGGATGTCTACCTTGACTCTGCTGCTTCTGGGTGAGTAGACCTCCTGTGACAAATGATATTCGCTTTTTTCTTTTTGCGCCTTAACTGCCACACCCGTTTACGCACCATCAGGTAGCCTAACAATCTGAATGTGAACAGGCCTAGACAACCTGCCTATACACGTAGTCTGTCTCATTGGTTATAAAAAAAAAGAATGTAAGCAAAATGGAAATTGGAAATCATTGAAGTTGTCATCAGAAAAATTGCACTTGACTAGACCATTATTGTTTTCCTTTACGCAACCGTAGCTTATGTAAGGTTTTGTTTTAAAACATAAGCAAATGAGATTTGCTTTAAAATTGAGGTGTTATATCATAAAATACTTAAAATAACACAGGTTCAATTAACTTATTTTCACTTACTTTCTTGATTGCTTAAAGTATTTGGTCTATAAAATTCCACTACATGATTCCAAAGCTCATTGCGACATCTTAAAATGTCTTGCTTTGTTCGACACACGGTACAAAAATCTAAAGCTATCCAAAGATAATCAGTTATTGCCGTAGAAGGCTCTCAACACTTACACAGGTGTTTAAGTTACTGGTGTGTGTGTGTGTGTGTGTGTGTGTGTGTGTGTGTGTGTGTGTGTGTGTGTGTGTGTGTGGTGTGTGTGTGTGTGTGTGTGTGTGTGTGTGTGTGTGGTGTGTGTGTGTGTGTGGTGTTGTGTGTGTGGTGTGGTGTGGTGTGTGTGGTGTAAAATAAATAAATAAAAGCCTACATTTTAAATGTTACTTAATTATTAAAGTGTATCAGCAGAGATGACAAAGTACTCCCTTCCAGTACTGTAGAAGTACAGATAATTTGTTTAAAAAAATATTCTGGTAAAAGTAGAAGTACTGATTTACTTCTTCACTCAAGTAAAAGTAACAAAGTACTGGCTTGGTAATTTACTTAAAGTATAAAATTAAAAGTAGCCTTGCGAATGACAACATTATTAGAGTGCAAGTTGATAAACTTAAGTGGACATGGAAAAAAGGCTCTTTATGCCATTGGCTATATTTTAAATGGATTTCTGCTAATAGGCCTGTAACGTAACATAACATATAGTGAATATGATTATTGTGACAGAGACTGGGACTCCAGGTTGATACGATTCTGACTGAGCAGCAAGAAATGAATTCAATTGTGATCCTGTGAGAATTCACAGATCCAGTTTCTCTTTTTTCATATTTCCCTTAACATTTATATACTAAAGGAATCTACATGTACAGTACGTGTGTGCTAAAATATGGCTTCTGGAAAGAAAATAAAGGATAAAATATGAATTACTAAACAGACATTAATGAAGAAGATCCCTAGCACTTTGGCCAGGAGTTATTCTTGATGCCTACGATCTCACACATCTCTCTCAGATAAGGACAAGGATGACTGTTGAGTCATCTCGTAGTGGTGTGTCAAGTGCAACGTACAGAAGCCTATAGTGTAAATTCCCATCCAATTAAATTGAATTCTGTATTGCCAATAATAACGGTAACTCGGTGACATTTTTGGAAACTTGTTAGTGAGGACTAGATCAGGACTGCATTTAAAGCTGATTCTGGTTTTGTGTGTGTGTGTGTGTGTGTGTGTGTGTGTGTGTGTGTGTGTGTGTGTGTGTGTGTGTGTGTGTGTGTGTGTGTGTGTGTGTGTGTGTGTGTGTGTGTGTGTGTGTGTGTGTGTGTGTGTGTGGGTGTGTGTGTGTGTGTGTGTGGTGTGAAAGGCTAGCAAATACAACAACATAAACCCACTATTAATTACGTTATCTAAATTTCAGAGTAACTACTTCAGCATGTAAATAATGCACCTAAAATACAATCGTAAGCACCTTTTTGTATAAAACTAAAGTAACGAGGCAATTTGTAAAATGTAAGGAGTAGAAAGTACCAATATTCGTGTTTAAAATGTACGTAAAAGTAAAAAATTGCCACAAAAATAAATAGTAAACTAAAAATATCTGAAAAATCTACTAAGTACAGTAACAAAGTATTTTTACTTCGTTACTTCCCATCTCGGATCATCAGGAAAAATGTAGGCTACGTAAAGAATAAAAAAAAAATGCAGAAATATCTTTGTGTTTTAAAACGATCCAAACTGTTCTGGGGTTTCCTGCTAATCATTTTAGCTGTACTTGTAGATAAGCTGTCAGTTGAATGCAGTGTTAGATGAATGCAGCCTGGGTGTCGGACTGGGAGTGAAAATGGGACTGAGTAGCCAGGGCCCATTTGAGGTGGGCCCAAAAGATGCATAGCTGTGGATGCAGGGAGGGGCCCATGTTGGGCCCTGCCCCTAAATGTAGAGTAGTATGAAGTACAATGTTTCTCTCTGAAATGTAGTGGAGTAGAAAGTGGCATGAAAAGACCAAGAAAGTACAAGTACCTCAAATGTGTACTTGAGTAAATATAGGCTACATATCGTGTGGTGGGTGGTTTATTTCTGCCAATCTAGTTCAGCTGCTGCAACACTCACAGTGAAGACACAGGCTGTCATGCAGTCAGATTAAATTACGTTCATTATTCTCTTTTAATCAGGACAGTGCTGTCAGGTGTTGGTGCCGTCGTCGTGACCATCCCGCAGGCTGTGTATGAGGTTGCCAGGGGTAAGAGTGTCACACTGCCCTGCAACATTAAAACCCAAGGTACCCCAAACAAATCATCGTCACATGGTCCACTGTGGCTCTCACACCGGACGCTCAAGAGGTCAGACCAAAGTATACAATGTGTTTATGTGCCTATGTGTATGATTTTATATTATCTATCAGTTTGGAGATATATATCTTTGGTTTCTAATTTTTCATGATGCTCTCGTTGGGTAACAGGACGATGTCCTCACTTATTATTCGAATGATAGAACTACGGACTTCGGTTCGCTGTATGAAGGCCGGGCGTCCCTGGACGTAGATGCTACCACGACAAATGCCAATCTGGTACTGTCCTCCACCACACTAGATGACAACCAGAAATTTCAGTGCCAGGCCTAATTCAAGGTGACCTTAAGGGCACGCCTACGGCCTATACACGTCTGGTGGTTCTAGGTAACATTTCATTTGTTTTCCAGAAAAAAATTCTGTTTAATTATTTAAAAGTGGGTGAAAAGAGCTGTGTATTCCAGTTTCTGGCTTTCCATTCAGCATAATATCAGGTAGTGTATATAGGCCTACTGTAAGTATTTGTCATGTGTAAGCTCTGTCCGTATCATGTTAAGCATTTAAATTCTTAAATGCAAGCTGTTGCAACACATCATGCTTATAGCAAGATGTGCAAACAAATTTCATGACTCATTCTGTGTAATGACATTCTAAAAAGAAATACGATGCATGTGTTGTATGATTTATGTGTTGAGTTACATTAAACATGTTTATTGTAATTTTTAAGGACAAATTACACTTGTTTTCTTTCTAGTGGCTCCATCTACGCCCACCTGTATGACCCAGGGAAAGGCAGAGTATGGCCAGAACATCAACCTGACTGTGTGTCCCAGGAAGGGTCCCCGCCACCGTTTATACCTGGAAAAGTCAAGATGTCAAGAACAACCTCGTGCTTTCCCCCCCAGAACCACTGACCGTAAGTACTGTTTTTTTGTCAGGACTATTTGTCCTGGAAAAATAAATTGGTCAACTTTTAGCGTATAAAGGTTTACTTAGCCTACCTCTGCAAAAGACCGACCATGGTATACAAGTTGGAAGTTTAACCTCTGGGGCAGGCTCCGGATCAGCTTGATGTGGTCCACAGGGTGGTGTCTAGCACTCACAATCAAGACATTATTTAAAACACTGATGTTTTGAGGATCAACACAGTCTGAACACCAACAAAGAGTTAGAAGCATATTGGGTGATTTACAGTAGAACACCTAGCAGCCCTAACCTTTTGAATTGGGTTATTGAAAGAAACATGACTGTTAAAAAACAATCTTCTCAGTGCTCTCTTGTGGACAAAAATATTTCATGAAACGGGAACACTATTTTTGAAATGAACTCAAAAATTATACTGTATACAAGAACACTTTCTGGAACCACAGTTAACAACAGTGATTAATGATTGCGCGCTCTGGATTACATTTTTTTTTTTTTTTTTATGACCAGAATTTGTCTCTAAAATAATAACCCCCTTCTAGAAGAAATGTGTGTATGACTGCTTCTGTCTTTCAGAGGGAGGCATCCTGTCTCTATTCAACATCTCCAAAGAGACATCAGGATTCTTCATCTGCACCTCACAAACAAGATCGGCTCTGCTCCTGCAACCTCACCCTCGCAGTAATGCCGCGTGAGAGAGAAACTTCTTTTAGCAGTTTTCCATAACTGTCTGGGAACATAGAATTCCCACTAAACACATCTTTACAACACTGTATTATAATATGCATCCTTTCTTCTTCCTCTTCTACCAACTCTTCTTCCTTGTAGCTTCCATGAACATTGCCTCACTGCAGGAATCATTGGTGGAGTAATCGCTGCGTTGATCGTGCTCATCATCGTCATCTACTGCTGCTGCTGCCGGAAGAGAAAAAGGATGAGAATACGACATGGGTAACTATATTTCTCAAAGTCACCTGGCTGTTGAACAAGATGTGTGACGTGAACGGGGTGAACATCTGATGTAGGGCTGCACGATTATGGCCAACATGATAATCACGATTATTTTGATCAAAATTTTGATCGCGATTATTCTCACGATTATTTGTTGATTTTAACCAAAACAAATTTTGTCGTCACATAGGCTATTTATAACTGCGAGAGGGTGTGTGATGGACGCTACTTACAGAGAGACGGCTGATCATTATGAACGGGTCCAGCACGGGTCAACACGTCGGTGTATGAAATGTCTGTATCGTCAATGGGCTGCATTTTTATGAACTATGATATTCTCGCAATGGGTTCACATCTCTGGCCAGGTCCAGGTCCAGCAGCTCCGTCTCACGCTGTTACTCTACCAACTAAAGTTAGTTGTATTCAATAACTTCTTCTGTGTTCTTCGCCGTGAAGGCGCGAAAGCAGAGTTACCAGCGGAAACACTGGTACAAATACAGGTTTGCCCCTCATACTTAACAATATACAGATGTGTTAATAACAATTAAAACTGTAGACAAATGTCAGAAGTGTGGACCGGCGGCCGCTGGTGGCCGGGCTGCGCGGACAGTAGAGGAGGAGAGTAAAGGAGAGATTCAACACAGGCACTGTAGGAGCCCATTATATTGTTTATGGTTTAATTTATTGATTATTGTATTATGCGCTAATAGGTGGTGGGCGTTTTCATGACGGTTTGAGCGGAAGTGATATATTTGTTTGCTTCACCTGTGCACCTGGTTCTTTTGGGCTTTGACGGAGAGGGGGTGAAGCTGGGAGCGAACACTTTTGTTGACCGCACCGAGCACAACGCAGCACACCGTATAATGCAATTATTTCTACGCTACATTTAACAATTACATAAGGTAACAGCAATGTTCATTGTATTGTACATATGGAAGACGAAGAACAATAAAATAATTTGCAATACGATCAAGAGCGCGTCACAGGTGTGTGCATCTCTCAGCGTTTAGTCCCTCGCGGCAGCAGTCTTTTGGACTGCTTACAGCCGCAATATTAGTCAACAAAAGTTGATACATCAGAGTGGATCTACGGAAATGGAATATTCTCTGCGGATTCCTCGGATCACAACGGAATATATTTGATGTCGGAGGAGGAAATATTGAAGGCACGGAGCTCCGCTGTATTGGATGGCGGTGCATTCAATTGCGCTCCGAAAACAGAGACCGGGCCTCAAGCAGCACAGCCACGGAAGCGGTATGTTGTAACTTTGTGTCAATTAGTAGGCCTACTGTGTACACAGTGTAAATAGGTTACTGCCGCGTGTCTATTGGGGACGCATTGTTGGTTGCTTGTGTGGTTTATTGTCTTGATGTGGTTGATGAGGCATCAGTGGATTGCTTGATTGAACGGTGTGGATTATTGTCATTTGTGATACCTTGGGAAAAGGCAACAAGTGGATCATAAGCCATTTCAAAATCAATTTCAGAAAAGGATGGAAGGACAAAAAAGAGAAATCACACTCACCTCTAAAGCTTTGGAGAATAAAATTGAGAAACTTCAGAAAGAACGCAAAGGAAAGGTTCACAGAATTAAAGGTCTAATACAGACAATAAAGGATCTAATGCAAAATGATGACAATGCCTCACAGGTGAGATTTCATCTGGAGATTATGAATCAAATGGTGGATGAAGCTACTCAGTTGCATGAGTCTGTGATTCTTGTACTTCCTCAAGAGGAACATGAAAAACAAAATGAATGGTTTTCAAGTGTACTTAAACGCCATAACGGACTGCAAGAGGATGCAAAAGGATGGCTTTCTGAAACTGGGAGACAAAAAAGCAATACAATCGCCCATATTTCCACAAATGATGTTTCCCTGTCTGTATTACAAAAGGAACCACAGGAGCTGGATGTAAATCAAGATGAGAATAATTCTCATGTTTTACAACAATTGGGACAATTATCGGTCATACAAGATGAAGTTAAACCAAGTGACAGTGTGTCAAATACCGGAAGTGGAAGGTCTAATGGGAGGAGCTCGGCTGGATCAAGGTCAAGTATCTCAACAACATCGTCAGCACGTATTAAAGCTGAGGCCAACATGGCTGCTCTCATTGCACGACAAAAACTACTGAAGGATAAACATGAGTTAGAAGAAATGGAGGAGCAACTAAGGAAAAAAAAGGAACATCTTGCATTGGAAGTGGAAATAGCCGCAACAAAGGCTAAAGTGAATGTGCTTAGAAGCTCAGGAGGTTCTCGTGTTTCAATTCATCCATCTGTAAGGTCCAATGGCATGAATTCTTATTTTGAAAGGGGACAAATGAAAGACCAATTACTTAATGCTAAAGCAAAACCATTTGTGCCTGAAACAAATATCCCAATACCAGCAAAACCACCATGTCAGCACCACAGTAATCAGTCTGTAGCACTGGCGCCAAGCAACAATAATCACAGTCAAATAATTACGGTTTTGGAAAAAAAAATGAAATAACTGCATTATTGGTTCAGCACCAATCTCTTTCATTTCTGCCAAAACGAGATATTCAAGATTTTGATGGTAATCCTTTGCAATATCACACCTTCATAAGGGCTTTTGAACACAGCATTGAAGAGAAAACAGACAATCCTAAAGACTGTTTATATTTTCTTGAACAATACACCAGGGGCAGCCAAGGGAGCTTGTCAGAAGCTGCCAACATATGTCACATGAAAGAGGGTACGCCAAGGCAAAGGCCTTGCTACAAGAGCATTTTGGTAATGCACAGAAAATTGCTTCTGCTTATATGGAAAAGGCTCTTTCATGGACACCTATTAAGCCAGAGGATGTGAAATCTCTACAGGCCTACAGTCTGTTTCTGAGAGGATGTTGTAATACCATGGAAGAAGTTGAGTACATGGGAGAATTGAACATGCCTGCCAATATGTTGACCATTGTGAAGAAGTTGCCCTATAAACATAGGGACAGATGGAGAACTGTGGCATGGGAGTTGCAAGAAAGGCGTGGCAGGAGAGCCACATTTAATGACATCGTGGACTTCATTGAAAGACAAGTGAAAATAGCTGGTGATCCATTATTTGGAGATATACAGGATATGCCATTAAGGACAGCAATTAAGGATGTGAGGAAATCTAAGTTTGAATCTTACTCTAAAGACAAGAGAAGTAGCTTTGCTACCACCATTGCAACAGTGGAAAGGAAAGTTGAACCTGGACCAAAATGGAAGGAGAGGAGCTCATCTGGTGTAAAGGCTTGTATGTTTTGT
The DNA here is from genome assembly GCF_008692095.1 of Etheostoma spectabile. NCBI lineage: Eukaryota > Metazoa > Chordata > Actinopteri > Perciformes > Percidae > Etheostoma > Etheostoma spectabile. The sequence goes on along the minus strand of NW_022604185.1, from coordinate 14,976 downwards.
GGAGGTGCGCACACCTTGGATCTCTGCATCCAATTGGAGAGGAGGGTGCACAATGAGAAAATTGCTTTCTTAAAGGAACATGGGGTGTGTTTTGGCTGCTTGTGCATTGGGCACATGAGTAGAGACTGCAGGAAACGTCTCTCATGCAAGGTATGCAGTCAGAGGCACCCTAGTGTACTCCATATTTCCCCAAAGGAGAAGGAAACAAATTTTGTGCAAGCCAAAGGAGAATTGGAGACAGCAATGAGCAGTGCTCTGATCTCTGTTCAATCAGTGGTCTAACAGGGGCCGGTGAGCAAGATTGTACACTCCCCATAGTTCCAGTTCAAGTAAAGTCCAAAAGGGATATAAGACCTTGATCACTTACGCTTTCCTGGATCCTGGGAGTTCAGCATCATTCTGCACAGAGCGGCTGATGAACAAGCTAAATCTCAGAGGAAGAAGAACAGGTATTCTTCTACGGACAATGGGTCAGGAAAAGGTTGTTGGAAGCCATATTGTTTCAGATTTGGAGGTAGCTGAATTAGACGGTGATTGTTTTTGTGACCTGCCTGATATTTATACACAGAAAAACATGCCAGTTCATCGAGGCAACATTCCTCGTCAGAAAGATCTTCAACGGTGGCCACATCTGAAATATGTACAGATAAGAGAGATTGATTCAGAGATTGACCTGCTGATTGGAACCAACGTCCCAAAGGCACTGGAGCCGTGGCAAGTTGTCCGAAGCATGGATGGGAGTCCATACGCAATCAAAACTATGCTGGGATGGACTGTAAATGGACCTCTCAAAGGTGACGGCAGTAGAGAAACTACTTGTGGACAGCCAGATGTCACTGTCAATAGAATCTCTGTGGCAAGTTTGGATGATTTGTGGAAGCAGCAGCTAAAGAACGATTTTCCTGAATGCAGTCAGGATGAGCAGATGGGGTTATCAAGAGAGGACGGTCAGTTCCTGGAATACGTTACAAAAACTGTCAAGTGGAAGGATGGCCATTACAGTATTGGATTACCGTTGAGGAAAAGGGATGTAAATATGCCAAATAACAGGAGAGTTGCCGAACAGCGTGCTCTGAGCCTGAAGAGGAGGTTCAGCAAAGATCCTTCATTTCACACTGACTATACTGCTTTCATGAATGATGTCCTCTCCAAGGGCTATGCAGAGATGGTACCACCTGAGGATCTGGAAAGGAGTGACGGTAGGGTATGGTATATACCACATCATGGTGTATATCACCCAAAGAAGAAAAAGATCAGGGTTGTTTTCGATTGCGGAGCTACTTTCCAAGGAACCTCATTGAATGCACAGCTCCTGCAAGGACCTGATCTTACTAGCAAATTAGTTGGAGTTATGACGAGATTTCGAAAGGATCCTGTTGTACTCATGGCAGACATCGAGGCAATGTTCCATCAGGTCAAAGTACCAGCTGAGGATTCAGATCTGTTGAGGTTTCTTTGGTGGCAGAATGGAGACCATAATCAGAACCTGGTAGAGCATAAAATGGTTGCGCATCTGTTTGGAGCTACATCTTCGCCAAGTTGCGCAAGTTTTGCCCTCAGGAAATGTGCAGAGGATAATCGGGAAGAGTTCAGCCCCAAGGCAATTGAAACAGTTCTGCACAATTTCTATGTGGATGACTGCCTTACATCCGTAGCATCTGAGGAGGAGGCATTGAAACTTTACAAAGACCTTTGTGCCCTTTGTGCTAGAGGGGGCTTTCGACTCATGAAGTGGATTAGCAACAGACGTTCTGTGCTGGCGGCTATACCTACCGCAGAGAGAGCGAAAGAGGTTAAGGATTTGGATTTGGATAATGATACGCTTCCTGTAGAAAGAGCATTGGGTGTACAGTGGTGCGTTCAGTCCGATACCTTTAAGTTCAAAGTCAGTATCAAAGAGCAACCCTTAACCAGAAGAGGGATCCTCTCCACTGTCAGTTCAATATATGACCCCTTAGGAATCTTGGCACCTGTTGTCTTGTCTGCCAAAAGGATCCTTCAAGATTTGTGCAGAAAGAACCTTGGTTGGGATGATGTTGTACCTGACTCGGCTGTACAGGAGTGGAGAAGTTGGCTGAAGGAGCTCTGTCAGCTTGAAAGTTTTAAGGTTGACCGATGTCTGAAACCTGTGGACTTTGGGGAGGTACTTTCTGCTCAGTTACACCACTTTGCAGATGCCTGTGAGAGTGGCTATGGAACAGTTACCTACCTGCTTTTACACAACATTCACAGACAAGTTCACTGTGCTTTCATAATGGGTAAGGCCAGAGTGGCCCCATTGAAACCAATTACCATCCCTCGTATGGAGTTGACAGCTGCTATGGTTGCAAGTCGAATGGATGAGTTGTGGAGGAAGGAATTGCAGATGAAACTTCAGGATTCCATTTTTTGGACAGATAGTACTTCCGTACTAAAGTACATCCGCAATGAGACCTCAAGGTTTCGGACCTTTGTAGCCAATCGGGTTTCAAAGATAATCAGCATATCAAAACCATCTCAGTGGAGATACGTTAACACCACAAGCAATCCTGCTGACCTGGCTTCTAGGGGAGTAAAGGTGGCAACACTTCTGAAAGATAACATTTGGGTGTCTGGACCTCAGTTTCTTGTTGGACCGGAAGAGAGGTGGCCTGAAAATCCTGATGGCTCTGGGAGAATCTTACCGGACGACCCTGAAGTCAAGATGAGCTTGATGGTGAACGCTGTACAGGCTGAAGAGAAGATGGATGCAGTCACTTGCTTGATCAATCACTTTTCCTCCTTGATCCGTCTGAAGAAGAGTGTTGGTTGGATTCTTAAGCTTAGGAGCCTGCTATTGTGCTTCAGTCGGAAGAGAAAAGAGTTGAGTTTGACTCTTGCTCAAGGTGGCTTGAATAAGGACCAACAGGAGAGGACAATAGTAAAGGAGATGCAGAGTATCAAGGCTCAGACTGTCTGTGATCCTCTTTCAATTGAGGAATTTAGAAAGGCTGAGATGGAGATTATAAGGTTTTGTCAGAAAAGGAGCTTTCCAGAAGAACTCAATAGTTTGCAAAAGGGTGAAAATGTGAAAAGGACCAGCCACATTTACAAGCTTAACCCAGTACTTGAAGATGGTATCTTGAGAGTTGGAGGACGGCTAAGCAGAGCAGCTATGCCCGAAGAATCTAAGCATCCTGCCATATTGTCAAAAGATTTGCACATTTCTGACCTCATTCTTCAGCATATACATCGAGAGGTGGGACATGGTGGCCGCAACCACATGCTAGCTAACCTGCAGCAAAGATATTGGATCCCAGGGGCTAGTGTGGCTATAAGGAAAATCCTGTCAAAATGTATTGTCTGTCGCCGGTTGCATGCAGCTCCAGGGCAACAGCAGATGGCGGATTTACCTCAGGACAGAGTTTCTCCAGATGAACCTCCATTCACTCGTGTTGGAGTGGATTACTTCGGACCTTTTGAAGTCAAGCGGGGAAGGAGTATAGTGAAAAGGTATGGAGTTCTTTTCACGTGCCTTTCCATAAGAGCCATACACATCGAAGTAGCATCGTCGTTGGACACTGATTCCTTTGTTAATGCTCTTCGGCGTTTTATAGCAAGACGTGGACAAATACTGGAATTGCGCTCAGACAATGGGACAAACTTTGTTGGTGCTGAGCGTGAGTTACGGAAGGCAATGGAGGGTTGGAATCTTGCTCAAATCAACAACACCCTCCTTCAGAAAGGAATTAAGTGGGTTTTCAATCCCCCCACAGGATCACATCATGGAGGAGTTTGGGAGAGGTTGATAAGATCGGTGAGGAAGGTTCTGAATTCCACCCTGAAGGTGCAGAACCTTGATGAGGAAAATCTTCACACAGTTCTTTGCGAAGCCGAAGCTATCATAAATGGTCGTCCCATTACCAAGGCATCTACTGATCCCAATGATTTGGAACCACTAACCCCTAACCATCTTTTGCTGCTAAAAATCAAGCCATCTTTGCCAATGGGACAGTTCCAAAAGGAGGACATTTATGCTCGTCGCAGATGGAAACAAGTTCAGTACATAACTGACTTGTTTTGGAAACGTTGGATTAAGGAATACTTGCCTCTTCTTCAGGAGCGTCAGAAGTGGTCGAGGATCAAGCGCAACTTTCTTCCTGGAGATATTGTACTTATAGTTGACGACTCAGCACCTCGCAACTCATGGCTTACAGGAAGGATTGTACAAACCATCCCTGATAGAAGAGGACTTGTTCGTCAGGTGAAAATCAAGACAAAGACCAGCTATTTGGATAGGCCTATTTCAAAGATTTGCCTTTTACAGGAAGCAGAGGATTCATGAGGACATCAAGCTCACCTTTTGAGCTTCATAGACTTTGACTGTGACTTAGACATTGTCTCAGAGGTTTTTTTTGGCTCTACATGACTGACTAAGTGATTGTACTAATCACTCTTTTTAAAGAGTCTATGGATTCTTTCTACGCGTTTTTGGTTTGTTTTTTTTAGCTCAAGAAGAAAAGGACATTTTTAAATGGACTATTTATCCTTAAAAAAAAAAAAAAAAGGGAGAAATGATTGTCTGTCTCCTACATAATATGTATTCATGTAATTATTGTGGTAGAATAATTAGGGGCCGGAATGTAGGAGCCACATTATATTGTTTATGGTTTAATTTATTGATTATTGTATTATGCGCTAATAGGTGGTGGGCGTTTTCATGACGGTTTGAGCGGAAGTGATATATTTGTTTGCTTCACCTGTGCACCTGGTTCTTTTGGGCTTTGACGGAGAGGGGGTGAAGCTGGGAGCGAACACTTTTGTTGACCGCACCGAGCACAACGCAGCACACCGTATAATGCAATTATTTCTACGCTACATTTAACAATTACATAAGGTAACAGCAATGTTCATTGTATTGTACATATGGAAGACGAAGAACAATAAAATAATTTGCAATACGATCAAGAGCGCGTCACAGGTGTGTGCATCTCTCAGCGTTTAGTCCCTCGCGGCAGCAGTCTTTTGGACTGCTTACAGCCGCAATAGTAACTAAATCTGAATTACTAATAAACACAGTATATCTTGATTGTTTAGGAAGTAAAAAAAAGATTTATTCAAAAGCATAGTCTCACTATGTGTTATGAGACAAATAGTCTATAACCTTCATGTTTCACTTCCGGGATTACTCCGGTGCCGCAGGAAATTCCGCTGGATGCATGTATTTTGTGTTTCCTTTCACTTTCTTTGTGTTGGAATTTTAAATTCAGTAGATTTATGAGGACTATGTTTAACTGTGCCTCAGATATCCGCATGGTATCTGAGGCACAGATCTGTCCAATCTGAGTTTTCTCTTGCACAATTTATTTGCCGAGGCAGTGTGCAGAGATTAGCGCCGCCCATGACAGTTGTGATTGGTTTAAAGAAATGCCACTAAGCCAGATCTTGGTTTTTCCCATCCCACAATGCTAAGTGGAGTAGCCAGACCCTCCTCCGCTTCGCAGCGTGTGGATGGTCTGGCAAAGCGAGACTATGGGACCGACTTTTTGGCGAGGATGAATAACTTCCTGGAATCTCCATTGGTTGCCTGGCTACTGCTCAGAGCCAATAAATAGTCCAGCACACAATCACCTGCAAATCAACGAATGGATATTTATCAATCTTCTCATCCAACTCCCGGCAAGACAGACAATAAGCTTATTTTCCAAAATGTCAAACTACTCCTTGAAGACAGTCCCAGTCCCATAACCCTCAGTGCACTGCTGGCTGCTTTTACTACATAGTGGTGTGTTTGTGCCACCTGAAAAAGCCACCTTTGGCTGCCTTTGATTGATAGTGACAGCTCTAATCCAGCGTCAATCCCTACCAGTCCACTGCTAACCCCACCATCAACCCCTCAACAACATTACAACTACATGAGCACCCTGCTCTGACTATGCCCCTGTTCCTCTTTATTTTAAGTCTGAACCTCTTAATTTTAACCTATCAACCACTTCTCTTATTCCTTTTCTCTGCGTCTCTCGTTTCTCATTTTGGATCACCATCCACTCCTTGCAACCCAATTTAATTGAGTATGTTTGTATTCAAAACAGGCAGGAAATGTCTCCGTCTGAAGCTGGAAGTGATTTGTTGAGGGTCCTGTCCACATCCAGAAGGCTGTAGGAGCAAATTCCTCTGCGGCTCCAGTATGTTGCTCTTCAAACATTGAAAGCAGTTCAAATTTGAACTGATTTCCATGTATGAAAAGAAAGGAAATCACAACAGTATCTGGAATTTCCGTAGTAGTTGCTTATGCATGTTTGTACATATTACCATTTCCATTTAGAGCATTCTAGGATATATGACTTAAAAGTCATCATAAACAAGTGGTAATATACTACATCACACAGATTGCATTCTCAGTTTAAAGTCAAAAATGTCAATGGGCGCCTGCCTGTTTAGCTCACCTGGTAGAGTGGGCGCCCATATAAACAGGTTTACTCCCTTTGCTGCATGTCATTTCCTTTCTCTCTCCCCTTTCAAGTCTAAAACTGTCCTATACAAATAAAGGCCTGAAAAAATGCTCCCAAAAAAATTAAAATAAATGTCTCGATGTCGGTTAATATTCTTGATCTATGCCCTGGAGGTTTGCATTGTGTGACAATTTGTATTCCATTTTTTGCAAAAGGCAACTCACCACAGAGACACGTGTTTGTTTGAAAAGCAGTATAAGGGCATGGCACTGGCATAGGGGGGAAAAAGTTGTTTGCCTAACCACAATTTCTATTCAACCACAATGGCAATTACGCCAATTTGTTACATGACTAGAAGCAGCGACGCAGGGGATTTCCTCCCTCTTTGCTCACAAATAATTACACTATGAGTCACTACAATACAGTATATTTAAACAACACAGAGCAGACTGAGTTGAGTATTTAGAACTGCTGATGTGCAGTTGAATACCAGTGTGCTTTGTTGTTGAATAGCTTTTTAGATTGTGGTCTCTTTCATTGGCTTCCCATTGAATATACAACTGAACATTGTATAAACCCACTGTACTCCTTCTGTTAAGCACCAAATTACAAAGTTTGCAACAATTTGGTGAACATAGTGGAGCATTCAGAGTTGATAAAGACTAAACATGAAACTTAACTTCTAAAAAAGCAAGGAATATTGGACTCACAATCCCCAGGTGGCCAAAAAGCACACAATTCCTATTAGGCCCCAAATGAGCCACATCAACTTTGTAAGGTGATAATATATCCATGTTGTGTTTAAAGCTTGTTCTGCTGCCCCCAAGTGGCCAAAACAACTACTACCCTTTTAAGGTATTTATGTTTAGCTAATGCTGTTGCAACCCTGTGAAGTTTCATATGAATAGAATTGTTTATTATTATGATTATTATTATTAAAATGGCAAACATGTTGTTTTACACAGGCCTTTTTTATTATGTAAAATAATCTTCAGTAGGGATGTGAATCACCAGAAGCCCCACCATACAATATTATCATGATATTCAACATGTAAATTGTGATATTCTGCGATAAATTAACTATTAAAATCTAACTTAAAAACTAAACTAAACTGCATCATCTAGAGGACTGAAAAAGTCCTCTAGATTATTATTATCATATATTGCAATACTATGCGGTATCAATATTTTACCAGCCCCTAATCTTTAGTAATTATAGTAAAATAACAATGTCAGAACACACTCATACTGTAATTTCCACGGTAAATGCCCGTTACTTTAAATGTGGTGAGAAAATGCACACCAGCAGTGAAAGACAGTGCCAAATGTCCACCCTGGCCTTGAGCCTATGACCTCTGGCCTTTGCACCTCTTTGTATCTCATCAGAAGTGTTCTCTGTGGTCAAATATGTAAAAGCTGTTATGTTTTGAAAAATTGTTTTGGCAGATTTCTGCTAAACGTATTTGGCCGTCAGAGAGGAGCGTTTGGGAAATAACAAACCCGCATGAGATCACTCAGCTCTCGCTACATATCTTTGTCAGACATCCAGCACTCAACATATGGCTTTTGTAAGCACATTTAAAGAAAACTTTGCCAAAATAAAATTGAATTGTGCAGACATTCCCACGTGTAGGAATACAGACTTACTAAGTTTGTTTTAGTTAACCTTTTTTTGACCAGGGATGTTGATCAGTAACATTTTCAGACTTGGAGCGGTCACAGAATGGGAGGGATGCTTTTATACAGAACATCATAGAATACTGAATATGGTAGCTACTTGACTGAGCCATGGTTTTCACTCATTGCCACAGTTCAACATTACATTAGTTGAGGATAAAGCGCCGTGGTAACTGGCACAGCTTGCTTCAAAGATTAGGCTACGGTATTATTTTATTTTTATAATATTTATAGTATTATTTTGAAGACTGATGGTAAATTCTGTTCAAAGAAGAAGTTGGAAAGAAAACACCTTAAGTCTGACACTCCCACCCCACATACAGCTTTGTCAGATTCTTGCTAAACTGTTCAACCATTAATGAACATAAAAAGTACAATACTTTCATTCTCTAATTATTACTGTGTTGTACAGGAATGTTGTATTAACAACACAATAGCCATGAACATGAACATGAACATGAGCTGGTGTAATGGTCAGCTTGGTTAGCTGTAAACTGATCACAGAAAATACTAATCAATCACAAATCAATAAGTACAAAACAGCTATAATAAAAGAATACGTAAAGATCCAAGGACGTGATGTTTTTTAAGGAATAGAGACAATAGTATAGTGTGTGGTCACAATCACCTCTTTGTTTGTTCATTCACTATTAATGGACATTCAGTAGTTAACTCAAAAATAGCAACTGTGATGAGTGGTAAGAAGTAGACATTTAAGGAGGTTGCATGCCAAAATGATTTTGAACCAAATACCATAAGTGTCAACTCGGTACATTTGAAATTGGCTCCTGACTCAAATGAGTGACTTAAGCCCTTGTTTAAAGATTGTTAAACAGTAATAGTAGTTCACTGCAAATGAATACATTCTGAGGTGTATTTTACTGGAGGGTGGTTGCTGGTGTACCTCTGGTTGTAAATGTAACAGGTGAGATGGTTATTAACTGCAGTACATGACTGAGTGAATTATTTCTATATTCACTGTGAAAAAACACATATTTCCACTAATTTCTCACGCTCTCGTGAAAATTGGTGAGAAAAGTCATGACAGGAAACACTTTTCTTTGACTGATGATGTCCTTTTACCCGACCCCTCTGACTTGACCAGCAGTTAAAACTGAACGCCACAGCCTGCTGAGCTGTCTCACCCCACCAGCCCGTCTCACAGGCTGAACACTGATGTCATGCATGTTTATTTCATAATTATTAAATACTCAGGATTAATACATTTGTAGACCGTGTTTGCCATTTGGAGGCATACTTTTCTCAGATGTCTCTCTGAGGATATTGAGAAGAGTTTTGCAGTGGGACTTTTTTGAGGCTGTACCACAGTTGGTCGCTGAGACAAAGGCTGACTCGCTGTGCCATACCCAGCTCTCTTAATACATCCGTGCTCGAAGCCCTACCAACCAAACACGCAAGCTGATGTCCAAGCATGCAACTAACTTAGACCCCGTTTCCACCTGGTCCGACTGATCTCATGACATGGTGTATGTATGACAGCCAATTGGTGTAACATTATTGGTGTGTCATCAAGACGCATACCTGCTTTTTAGCGTGTTTATCAATGCCATTTGGCCTTTATTGACTTACATTACCTTACGATCGCGTGTGTATTTACGCTGTAGCGAGTAGTGTGAAACGGGGAAAATCCGCATAGGGAGGTTGGTCAGAGTGGTGGATGGGTACAACACAGGACTTTCACCCAGGAGACCGGAAACTTGTCCCATCTGTCACGTTTCCTAAACTCAACTGTCGCTTTGTTCTTGTACTAAAGTCAGTCCCATTCTTCTTCTCCTAAACCCAACCCGCGTGTCAAGTTTCCTAAAATCAACTGCAGTAATTACAGCAGTAATGTAAAACAACTCCAGTAAACATAAAAAGTTAAAAAAGCACATATAATAATAACATATACAAATAATATAGAAACTACAATGTGAGATCTGATCAAAACCAGTCACTCAGGACGTATTTTGGGGACACATTCCACTGCCTGGTGGGAACAAACGTACCTAAAGCTGTCCACTTGTGATCCGATTACTCAGATCTGATTTTGATAGCCGGTTGAAACAGGACCTAATGCTAGCACATGGACAAGAGCTACCACCCAAATATGCAAACAACTGATGCTTGTATTTTGAAATTTGTTAGCATAAGGAAATGACATGCAAACGCTTCTCTAGTTTGCTTCCACCTCATAAATATGAACTATGTGTCTTTGAATGTAGCGGCTGGCTAATCAAGTAGATCTTTATTGTCCACTGGTCAGAAGGACAAGATCCTGTGCAGCCAAAAGCCTCTTGGCCCGGCGTACCGTGCCCCAAAGGATGAAGAATCCTGGGAGTTCCGCTGCGATCAGGAATCATTGTCGCGGTTCAAAGCGGGTGCCGAAGCCAAACCTTAAACAAGGACTTAAAAGGACAGCGGGGGGGGGGGGGGGGGTCTGTTGGACGGCTGTCATGGTCATTATCTGGTGGCTCCGAACCCCCTCCCCAAAACACACACATGAACCAACCCTTCAAAGACCTACAAACATCTGCAGCTAGCCCACCCAGTCCTCCCCATGGACTCAGCCTTTAAAGCTGAATTTGGAAAATCTCCCCAATACACAGAAACGTGTGTATCATGCCAACTTTGTAGCACAGGGGGTTCTGTTTGTAAAGGGAGAAATGAAAAAGTGGCGAGGAATGGCGAGAGCGAGGTGGTGGATTTAAAGGTGAGAGAAAAAAGCGTAGAGGCTCTTTAATTCTGGAAATCCTTGATCCCCCACCCCCTCCCTCTGCCAAGTGATACTTCATGAAACACACAGACATGGCTCAGTGGAAGAAGTCACCCTTAATTCTCCTTTTGATCACCCAGAAGCTTTGTGTCCCTTGGCTCTTTACACATTCTTTCCTTTTTGTGCCAATGCTCTAAGTTGGGAATGATTAGTGTCTGTGGATAAATCCCCTTATTTCATTCTCCGTCTTCAGGGATGCTGCTTCTCGGGCAGTCAGCTTACCATTAAGCTCTCTCACTATAAATCCAAGTTACTTTTGATGGTGCATGCACACAGCTTTCCCCCTTTTATCAATCACCGATCATTTGTCAGGGTGCTAATCTAATTACTCGAACTTGAGGAGATTTTGAGACGTAAAAAAGATCTTTTTTAAAAATGATACATTTCAATGGGGAGGGTCATTCATTTTGAAATTGGTTATACATCTTTGCTAAGTAGATTTTTTAAGATTTTACTCATAGCACCATTAACACCAAGCACAGAGGATTATTAAATTTAATGTGCAAAAAGGCATGAAAAGTTATTCTTATTCACAACATAAGGCTCTCAGAACTGTCAATGATCCATACACTCAGCTCTTTTTTTGTAAATTTACAGAATTATAGTTTGGTTTTTTTTATAGTATTTTAAAAATGTAGTATTATTTAGTGTTTTTGTCTGCAAAACACAGGAAAACTGCCATTTAGGCCTATATCATGCTTGGATTCCTTCTTACATCAATAGGGACTAGTCACCAAAGTTCACAAGGCTCCCGACCACATCAAACAGAATATACGGATGTTCAGAGAAAGCGTGTGGCAAACTTCAGAGGTGGCGCAATGGCACACATACATAATACAATATGCAATTAGCCTGGGGTGGTGCAAAATGATGCAAAGACACACCTACAGCAAGTGGGTTGGACATTGATTTTACGTATCTCGGGTTTTTATAAACGTTTTTCATAAAAGTAAAGATATGAGAAAAAAAGGGGATGAACTGGAAGGAAAAAACAGTATATGTCTGGTTAAGAGGATAAAAACGAAGAAAATGTCTGTTTTCTTCCCAGAATTTTCTTTTTTTTCTGAATCCAATTTGCATTTCCTTGTTAAAAATGAGGTGATTTTAAATTAACGATACAGGACGACAAATGTGATAATTCATGATTTTGACTCAGTATCTATGTTATACGTTTTTTTTTATCATCTATAACTTTTCATTTATTTTTCTGGCAGAAATGGCCTACAAATCTTTCCCAACCAGGACCTTTATTATACCAGAAAACCTTTGTTTCTGCATTCAAAACTCTGAAAGAACTAGACTTTGGTTCGACGGTTTAAGTTCATGTTGGCTGTGTTCATATAACTACTTTCTACTTAAATTAAGTTTGCTCTGATCTTTCCATTTATTTGGATTTGTGTTTTCTTGGTAAACGTCTTGTTCTGTTGTTGGAATGTGCTTTATTATTAAATCATACTTATTACTTTTTCCTCTCATAAAATGTCCCTTTAAGTGTTCATGTCTTTAAAAATCTTGCGGGTATTGTTATGTCTGTGATGCCCTGCAAGACGATACACATCCACCATATCCACCTCCAGCAGATCGTGGGGGCGGAAGCAGGTGGCCGTTGAGAGCAAAACAAAATCAGGCAGCAGATCTTTGCATGCACATGAAATTGAGCAGCAAAACCACGTATTGTTCTCTATCGCTGTGTTCACCCCCATGTTCTAAAGATAGACCATCAGAAAAAGCAGGACAACCGTGTGTGTGTGTGTGTCCATCCTCTGATCACTTGAGCCTTTTGCACAGTATGTGTGTGCGTATATGTACTATGCTTGTCATTACACGTGCATACCGACGTACGTGTGCACTTGTGCCCTTAACTGCGTGTGGTGGATTTCTAGGAGGAACGCAGTCGCCTTAGACCACTTTAACCACTTCCTCCTTTATCTACCAAAGCTCGTCAGTGAGGTCGAGATAACAGCCTGGCTCTGATGCTTTGATGCTTTTCCCTTTCTGACAGCACTAAACAAGAGGGGAAACCCACATATTGTGCCCCCGAGCCTTCCGTCTCCAAACTTATCTTCAGCCGTGTGATGTGGGTCCATCACTGAGATCAAATCAATAATTAACATCCTTTTATTCACAGCGCACGACTGAAGAATTTACACACTGTGGTTCGGTGGAGTAGGACGCCTTCATAATGTTGATAAGAACGTAGGAATTATGCACCGGGAAAGCACAGACACAAATACCAAGCATGTGATATCACGACACACATTTGGGTTTTATCAAACGCTGTAAGGGAAGTGAATATGCTCACTTTACTCAGATCTCATCACTCGGCTCTTGTATAATGCACATAGAAAGTTCATGGGACACATATGCATGTCAAAGCATGTCCAGGCCTGTGGGGTGTTACCGTGAGTGTTATCAAGTTCGTGTCCACAAAAAAAATGCCACCTATAGAAAAAACACTCTAGGAGGTGCTCGCTATAGGCCCCCAAGATGAAGTAATCCTTTCCTGTAATTAAGGATGAGAAAACATCAAAGAAAGGGTGTTGGCATCAAAAAAAGGATATCCACTGACTGCAGGACTTAACAACCCCAGCCCCCCCCCCCCCCCACCAGGAAAGAAGCAAAAAATAATCGCAAGTATCAAATGACATAAACGACATAAAGGATCATCCTCTTCCATGAATGGTGAAGGTAAGCATTCCCAATTGATATGTGATGATGTTTTGGAAAATAACGTATACATTGTGTGCAGTGTAGCTCCCTGAGGCTATTACTGCCTACTAATCTGTTTCTGATTATTTTAGCTGGAACGATATTCAATAGTCACTACAAAATAAACAACAAAATAAAATGCATATGGGACTAAAGAGTTTTATTATGTAAATGATAACTTTGACTGCTATTATCTGGGTGCTCCAGAATATTTTCTTTCATGTTTTATATTTCGAGTTATTGTTTCATTAAGTTGTATTCATACCTTTAATCGAAATGAAATAAAATGTATTCATCCAATTCCAATGTTCCCGGTTGATTTGTGTTTGTCACTGTGTACACGTGGTGGAAAATGATAGCAGAGATTGCACTCCCTGTTGAGCCCCATTGTACAGAATGTTGCTGCAGGTCCACCAGAGTTCCACTGGGGGTGATCACGGGCAAGTGCAAAATTAATGGTAGTCTATGGAGCTAGACAGCTACATTTGTCTCTTTTGCCTGATTGGAATTCCAGATTTCATTGTAGTTTTTACAAGTTAACCATGAATTATGGGTCAACAGTTGAATGAACGAGTACTTATGTCCTTTTGATTTCTTAAACGTTGAGTCGTTGTTGCCCATAACATGCTAGCATTCTGCTAACAAATGCTGATTGGTCAGGGAAGGACCGATTGCAATCAGAGATCCCGCTTGATGACAGCCAAAGTGTGTGTGTGTGTGTGTGTGTCCGTGTGTGTGTGTGTGAATATTTCATTGTAGTCTTTAAAACATTAGCAAAACAAAACTCTTTCTAGCACGTGTATTGACAGGGAGAGCCTAACCTGTCCGTTGTGTTGTCGATGCCTCGAGAGAAAAAAGGGAGGGACTCATAGCCATAACAGCATCTCAGCCCGTACGATGTGTATGATGTCATTGACATTTTTAAAGGCTTTTTAGAACAAAAAAGAGACTTTAGAAAAATCTAAGGATTGTGTGTTTTCAAATGCAACGTTCAAATTTCCAGACAAAAAATGATATCCTGAGAAAAGTGGATTTTGAGGGGTATAGCTCCATAGACCTCCACTCAGTCTGCACTCGCCCGTGAGCGCCACCATGTGGAACCACAGTGGAACTGCAACTAGTTCACAATCCAGACGTTACCCTAGAGAAGAAGTTTTCCTCTTATTAGACATTCTCTGATAACAGTAAACAGAGAGCGGCATGTCGGAAGTGCACTGCACCGTGACATAATCCCTTCAAGGCAAGGCTAATGTTGGAAGTCCCTCTAGTGGACAGAACGTGTAACAACCCACCATGCTTATAGTGGCATTGGCAGTGCATACGCCTGAGTAGTGTAGTACATCTTAATAACAGGCTGCATTTGAGCATTAAACCTTCAAATATTATTTGGATATTAAAAAAAAA
>NW_022604184.1:0-37129 GCF_008692095.1 Etheostoma spectabile | reverse complement strand
TAACGTTGCAATGAGGCTTTTACAGCGTCCTGGAGGAATTTTGGCCCACTCATCTTTGCAGAATTGTCCTAATTCAGTTACATTAGAGGTTTTCGAGCAGGAACGGGCCTTTTTAAGGTCATATCACAACATCTCAATAGGATCGGTCAGGACTTGGCTAGGCCACTCCAAAGTCTTCATTTTGTTTTTCTTCAGCCCATTCGGTGGTGGACTTGCTGGTGTGTTTAGGATCATTGTCCTGCTGCAGAACCAAAATTCGTTTCAGCTTGAGTACACGAAAACAGATGGTCGGACATTCTCCTTCGGATCTCTTGGTAGACAGCAGAATTCATAGTCCTTTTATCACGGCAAGTCTTCCAGGTCCTGAAGCAGCAAAACAGCCCCAGACCATCACACTACCACCACCATATTTTACTGTTGGTATAATGTTCTTTTTAGAAATGCAGTGTTCCTTCTACGCCAGATATACTTGGACACACACCTTCCAAAGAGTTCCACTTTTGTCTCATCGGTCCACAGAATGTTGTCCCAAAAGTCTTGGGGATCATCAGATGTGTTGTGGAGAAATGGAGACGAGCTTTGATGTTCTTTTTGCTCAGCAGTGGTTTTCTCTTGGAACTCTCCCATGCAGGCCATTTTTGCCCAGTCTTTTCCTGATGGTGGAGGCATGAACGCTGACCTTAACTGAGGCAAGTGAGGCCTGCAGTTCTTTGGACGTTGTTGTGGGTCTTTGTGACCTCGTGGATGAGTCGTCGCTGCGATCTTGGGGTAATTTTGGGCGGCCCGCCACTCCTGGGAAGGTTCACCACGGTTCCATGTCTTCGCCATTTGTGGATAATGGGCTCTCACTGTGGTTTGCTGGATTCCCAAGCTTTGGAAATGGCTTTTAACCCTTTCCAGACTGATAGATCTCAATTACTTTCTTTCTCAATTGTTCCTGAATTTCTTTGGGTCTCGGCATGATGTGTAGCTTTTAAGGATCTTCTGGTGGACCTTACTGTGTCAAGCAGCTCCTATTTAAGTGATGCCTTGATTGTGAACAGGTGTGGCAATAATCAGGCCTGGGGCTGTGTCTCAAATCGCGCACTTCCCTTAGTGCACTTACAGAAGTACACTTCGTGCACTACGTACTATCTTGCATAGTGCGTAAATTTTGACAGAGGAGTGTTGTCTCAAATCGCGCACTTCCATGTGCACTTACCGGAAATGACGATCACATTTCATCCCTTCTTCTTCTGTACAATTAGGAATTCACCAGGGAGAGCATTCAGTCTATTGTGTTTCGCGGGAACAATAATTCCTGCTTTGTTTTGGACATTTTAACAAAAATAAATGTGATATATTTGCTCCGTGTCACGCCAGGATGACGATTGCGACACCGCCGTCATGTCACCCCCCCCCATTAGCTTCAAACAGTACACACAACTGTATCGTAATATTCGTTCTTGTTACTTCACTCTTAATTCTATTAAACCTATTCTTTGCAGTCCACTCTTTTTATGTTATGCTTATGTTTCTGCTCCAAAAAATAAGTAAAGTAAATATTATTCATAACGTTACTGTTCATTTTAATGCTCAACGGTTCATGAGGACATCCTTGTGGCCCAGAGATAAGACTGTTGTTATAAAGCATTACCCCTTACAACTTATATTAATATAATAACAATATAATACAATATAACATACCTACACTTACCTAATAGACAAACCATCATTACATCTTTTATATAAGTTGTATTTTTGTTCTTAAATGGTCTTCATGCAGTGACAATACAATAGTGAAAGCAGAGGTAACAGAATTGACATTTAAATAGACCCGTTCCTTTATATTCATTATGTTTGCTACAGTCATGCAACGTTGTAATACAAAAGATAACAAAGTTAAATACTTTTAATATAATTTATTTAAAAATGTGCTTGTAGTTCTGCAGGCTCCCCCCAGGCCGTAGCTAGTCTGATGGGGACAGGGACATGAGGGGGGAATTCAGACTCTCCAGGGGATCCTTCTACGGTATGATGGCCATCGTCACCCCTAATGATGGACCTCTATTCCTCGTTGGTCCCTGAAGAGACGGGTTATACAGGATAATCATCAGGGGGAGGCAGTAATAAAACAGGATATACATAAGGTGGAGGCAGAAACAGTGGCTACGTTACGCTACTGTTAACGTTACTGACAATCAGCTGATCGCTATTTCGCTGAGCTAACGCTCACATCGGATTATGTACACTTGTTAAGATCATACATCTAACACTAAAATCGTCTACAATGGGACGAAAGTTTAACACAAACAACAATATACTACAAAACATGTAACGTTAGCTTATAACTTATTTGCCAATCTGGTTAAACTGCCGCTGTTAGCTAGCTAAGGTGGCTTGCTAGCACGTCAAATTACGGTACTAATAAAGTTATATTCGTGGTACAAAAATTATTATCGACTGTAAAATTAACCAAATATACATTTACAAGTGGCTTATATGTATAGCAAAAACACTCACGTTCAACTTTGTGTTGCTCCGTCGGTTCTCGCTATCGCGTCTTCGGCCGCCGCTATCTAGTTTTTCAACGGTTGTTAGCTCCGCCCTTCCGCTACGTAGCCAAGATGGCGACCGTTGAGTGTGGAAAGTGTCCATCGATCTACACTTAACTCTGAGACCGGTTTGAGTGCACCATCCGGGTATTTAAGTGCACTGCATTTGACCGCACTTCAACAATGTGAACGCACTATGTACTCAAAAAGTTAGTATTTAGTACAGAAGTGCGCGATTTGAGACACAGCATTTGTGTGGCTAGAGAAATTGAACTCAGGTGTGGACAACCACAGTTATAGTATGTTTTAACAAGGGGGGCAATCACTTTTTCACACAGGGCCATGATGGTTTGGATTTTTTTTCACCTTTAATAATAAACACCTTCATTTCCAAATTGCATTTTGTGTTTACTTGTGCTGTCCTTGACTATTGTTTAAATTGGTTTGATGTTCCGACACACTTAAGTGTGACAAAGGAATGGAAAGGAACAGGAAATGAGGAAGGGGCAAACACTTTTTCACACCACTGTACCTTTGCAGCGCTGTGGAGGAAGGTCTGGCAATGCTAGACTACTATAACACTTTTCTAGTCTTAGCCACCACTCAAAGCAATACACACTACAGGCAGCTATACACCCCATTTCACACACACTGGTGGCCGCCGAGTCAACCATACAAGGTGCCACCTGCTCTGTAACTTAAAACCATTGTTTTTGTCAACATATGTACTTTGAATACACTAAGACATGTAGTTTATCAGAAAAACTTCTTTATAATACCAAACCTTCAAGCAAGATTTAATGTAGCACTGTTGTAAGGGACTGCATTAAAGACCTAATTAACAATACCTGAGTGTAAATTTCAGTGTATACACATTCATGTACAATAATACATATACAGTCTGTTTGTGTTAGGTGGTTTTAATCTGGATTTTAAAAAAGGACCAGGAAGGTGGGCTGCAGACTAGCTTCAGCTAGACGCTCTCTGTACAAAATACATAAAAATGCATATTCCCATTCTAAATATAACACAATGGGAAATGTACACTATTACAGCTCTTTAAAATTCAACTAAAGTGACAAAATGTATCTTACAGCTTTGCACAACAAGCCTGGTGTAAATGCACTCTCATGCCCAGAAGTTCCATGATGATGTACTCAGCACAGTTCACCAATCTGTCAAAGGACATTATTGTATAATCACTACGTGTTTTCAAAAAGCTGATCCAGAAACAAGGGTTGCAAAGGAGGACAATGAAGATTTGAGGGAGGTGTTGGGGCTTGTACAAAAACAAGGCAGTGTATCTGTTGGCTTGGTGACGCTGACACATTGACTGGCACTTCTATATCAGTTAATGTGGCAGCACAAGCAGGCCAAATGAGAAATGTGTGATATTTAACAGATGAAGCCAGTGGCACAGGTTATCCAATTCAATTAAAACCCAAAGCTCTCTTGCTCGACTTTAGCTTCAGGCTAAAGAACGACGCGGGCAGACAGAAAAGGATGGGAGACAGACAAAATAGAAAGATAGAGATAACGGAGGCATAGGGTTACAAAGAGCAAGGCCGTGACGACAGCAGGTGACAGGAATTCACCATCAGTCACAAACCAGAGTCTTTCAAATATGAGTCAGCTTTCACAAATGCCAAAAGGTTTGCATGTTAGGTTAGAAGTCTTCTTTGTGTCTATGGTGGTGGAAATCATCATGAGAAAACAAGAAGAGGGTTATAAGATGGCTCTTAAGAGGGTACAGTGTTCTAGTTTAAAATACCGAACAAATTCTCTAGTGATGCCTGCAGACGTTTGGTTTTATTGCTCCAGGTTTTATGAACTCTGTCTCTGGAGTTCTCAATACAAATTAGGTGACTAGAATTTCATTTGTGCTTTTTACAGCATCAATAAATGACATAATAAAACATGGTCAACAGTAGGGGAAGGGAATCACCAGAGACCTCACGATACCATATAATCACCATACTCATGTCACAATACAATATTGTTGCAATTTTAAACATATGCAATATCCTGTGATTGTTGCAGTTCATGACCTTTTTCCACTTGACCAATTTTACCAATTACGATTTTCAAATGATGTCCCCAAAAAGAAACTTTGTCAACATCTGGTTATGAAAACTAAACATCTCTTATTTTTATTGCTGCAAAATGGGATTGTCAAGCAGACAAACTGACCAAGACATATATAATAATAATAATAGATCGATACTTGTGGTCTGTATATCAATACAGTATCGCAATACAATGCTGTATCACGATACTATGCTGTATTGCTATGCTGTATCACGATGCTATGCTGTATTGCTATGCTGCATCACAATCAGAATCAGAATCAGAATCAGAAATACTTCCCCGAAGGGAAACTCTGTGTTGCAGTTGCACAATACTATGCTGTATCGCAATGCTATGCTGTATCGCGATGCTATGCTGTATCGCGATACTATGCTGTATCACGATGCTATGCTGTGTTGCAATGCTATGCTGTATCACGATGCTATAATGTATTACGATGCTATGCTGTATCATGATGCTATGCTGTGTCGTGAAATTGACCTGCTATGCTGTATCGCAATATAAGTGAACAGTAGTGTGTCTTTCCAAAGTCTGTTCTATCCTTCCACTATGAAAAAATTGTGGCATTTTTACACGTGGGATTTTTAGTCCAAGATGCTCAGTACATTAAGTACAAATAATATATGACATACACTTCGAAGTGTATTTACATATATAGTAAAATTAAAGATATTTGGAGGAAGATAAATACATACTGTATACAAAGGGAGACACTGATATTGATACTGACAATGATATTCATAAAAGGTAGTGCTAGTTACCACTGGTTTATATACTGTGTATCACAAGCAATGCAACACTGCTGTAAGATGTGTCAATGTTACTAAGATCCAAAGATCCAAGATCCAAATTTTCTTCAAAGCTTGCTATATTCAGCGTGTAGTTTGCTAGCTCAAAGTTTCTTGTTTCCTGAACAACAATACACACGCAGAAAACCTGACATCCAGCGGGTGGATGTCCGTTGATCCAGACTACCAAGTTATAAACTTCACAAATTACAAACAAATTTCATGTAAAGTGTGAAACGGGAACACATTAAGTCTGCTGTATTGCACTTAAAGTAGGGGGTAGAAGGCAAGCAGGGCAGAAAGAGTAGGAATATCCATGGTGATAGCAGAGTGAGTTATACTCTAGGTACATGATCGTAACTCTTGCCAGTTAGCAACATCCTCTCAAGATCCACCCACAGATTGGAGCCAGAATTCCTGAGTTTGTTATAACCCAATTTCAATTCAATTTTATTCATAGTATCAAATCATAACAAGAGTTATCTTAAAACACTTTACAGATAGAGTAGGTCTAGACCACACTCTTATAGAAAAAAGACCCAACAAGTTCCCAGAGCAAGCAATTGGTGCTACAGTAGCGAGGAAAAAACGCCCTATTAGGCAGAGATCTTGGCTCCTGAATCCTGGCTCTTTGCTGGTGGTATCTGTTGCTGCCAGTTTTAACACAGAGACACTGGTAGATCTACAGATATAGAGAAATATGATCATAATAATAATAGCAGTTGAATGATGAATAGTGGTAATTATAGTAAGATAAGATAGTGGAAACTAGGAATATAGGATCCAAATCTTTTGATTAAAAAAACAAGCACTGAGTCTGTCTTTCACCAACTGATTGCAGATCTTCCTGAAAAGTGACCGCGTGTCCCGGATGGTGCAGAGTGGCGGCTGCTCGGCCAGCGACTCCCGGGAGGTTTTTAAGAAGCACATAGAGAAGCGGGTGCGCAGCCTGCCAGAGATCGACGGCCTCAGCAAAGAGACTGTGCTGAGCTCCTGGATTGCCAAGTTCGACACCATCTACCGCGGTGAGGAGGACCCCAGGAAGCCCCAGCAGAGACTGACTGCCAGCGCGCCTCTGAACCATCCTCAGCAAGGACCAGCTGTACGAGATGTTCCCAGCAGATCCTGGGCATCAAGAAGTTTGAGCACCAGCTTCCTCTATAACGCCTGCCAGGTCAGTCCTCAACTGTTATGTCACATTTGCCTTTTGGAATATGTGTGTGATATGTCAGTCCATCCTTACTCTTCACTTGTTTGTTTCTGAGACATTATCAATCTTTATTTCTAGAGCACATTTAAAAAACCACCTGGTTGACCAAAGTGCTGTACATAGAACTGGAAACAAATAGACAGAATACAACACCAGACAAATACAACATAAAGTCTCATGCTGTATTAAAAAGCCAGGGAATAAAAATGTGTTTTAAGTCGCGATTTAAAAAACCGGAAGGCTGGGGGCCAGTTTGACATGTAGAGGCAGCTCATTCCAAAGTCTCGGGGCTGCGGCTGAGAAAGCCCGATCCCTCTACTCTTCAGCCGTGTTTTAGGGGCAACAAGAAGAGACTGGTTTGCAGACCTTAAAGATCTTGAAGGAGCATGTGGCTTCAACAGATCAGTTATGTAGATGGAGCTAGTCCATGGAGGGCTTTAAAAACAAACAATAAAATCTTAAAATCAATCCTAAAAGTAGCTGGGAGCCAGTGGGAGAGGCAAGGACAGGGGTGATGTGATCTCGCTTACGAGTTCCAGTGAGGAGGCGAGCAGCAGCAGCGTTTTGAACCAGCTGTAGTCGAGAGAGGGAGGCCTGGCTAACTCCTACATACAGAGAGCATTACAATAGCAAGGCGTGTGTAATAAAAGCATGTATAACCCTCTCAAAGTCTGTGAAGGATAAAAAGGCTTAAGCTTGGTAAGAAGCCTCAGTTGAAAGAAACTTGCTTTCACAACAGAATTGATCTGCTTCTCCATTTTAAAATCACAATCCATTTTACACCCAGGTTTGTTACAACAGACTTACATAGGGTTGAAAAATGCCCAGGTCTATTTGTGACACATCAAGCGCCACTGGGTCTAAAAACCATAACCTCAGTTTTACTCTCGTTAAAGTTTAAAAAAGTAAAGCCATCCAGGCTTTAATATCATAAAAACAGTCAACTAATCTTGCTAAAGAACTACCATCATTTCTTTGATGGGCAGGTAGATTTGCGAATCATCTGCATAAAGATGGAAGCTGATGGTTGTGATTCTTTTAAGATACATCCAAGGGGAAGCAGATAGAGTGAAAAAAGAATTGGCCCGAGAATCGAACCCTGTGGAACTCCACATGTGAGGGACACAGAAGGTGAAATAGAGCCACCAAAACTGACTCTAAAATCTCTGTTCGACAAGTATGACCTAAACCACTCCAAGCAGTGCCCCTAATCCCTACGCCATGCTCGAGGGGAGAAATAAGGATGCTGTGGTCAACTGTGTCAAATGCTGCTGTAAGATCTAAAGAATAAGAATTACATAATCTCCAGAATCAGTTGAGATTAAAAGATCGTTAAAAACTCTTAAAAGGCAGATTCAGTGCTATGAAATGTCTTAAAACCAGATGGAACACCTCAAGAACAACATGTGTATCTAAAAAACGATTGCAACTGAAAAGAACTGCTTCTCCAAAATCTTCGAGAGAAAAGGGAGTTTAGAGATAGGGCGATAGTTTGAGAGTGCAGATGTGTCCAAATTTTTTTGCGGAGTGGCTTGCACCACCGCTGGTTATTTAAAAAATTAAGTAAGGCTACTGTTTATAATTTCTTGGTGCTAGGTCCAATAGTGTCCCACACCTCTTTTAAAAGGCGAGGTGGGGGACAATATCAGTGGGACACACTGAGGGTTCAAATGGTAACTATATTTTGAGAGTAGAGATGGACACAGATTCAAATTGGCTGAAAACAGCTGGACACTCTATGGAGATGGAGGGGTCAAAAGCAGGAAGTGAGATGCTTGCTCTAATTGAGGCAACCTATCCACAAAAAAGTGGAGAAAATTTTTCACAGCCTCAGAGTATTCCACATGGAAGAGGATTGGGGGCGTATTAGAACCGAGTTAATTGTTTTAAAAAGAACATGAGGTTTGTGGCAATTATTTGAAATAAAATCAGAGAGATACTTGTTCTTTTTCAGCTTTAACAGTTCTCTGATAAGTGCGCAAATTTTCTCTAAAAATGTCATAAAAACCTGCAGATGATCTTTTTAATTTGCGCTCAGCTTTCCTACACACTGTGTCTAGCAGCGAAGTTGAGTCATTAATCCAAGGTTCAGATTTAGATTTTGAACACATGGATTTAAATGGGGCAATGGTGTCCAGTAATGTTGCAGCAGGTAGACAAAAAAGAAGAGTTTAACTCTGCTGTGTTTGACAGGCAGAGGATCCCATAGCCTCCCTAGCAATATTAAAAGCACCAGAAAACTGCGCAGCAGTGGTGGGTTTGAATATCCTGCACATACGGGGTGGAAGTACTGCTTAACGGGTTGATGGGGAAGAGAAAACGTCAAATAAAACAGGCGCGTGATCAGAGAAGACAGCTTGTGTACGTCTAGATTACAAATAGGTACACCATGTGACAGAACAAGGTCTAATGTTGACCATGGGCCTGTGTCGGACCAGAAAACAAATGTGTAAGGTTAAAAGCATCGATAAGACTTAAAAAAAGTTGTTGCTAGGGGAGTTGTAGGACAACCTACATGAATATTCATATCCCCTACAATTAAAACCGGTCATATTTCGCATGATTTCAGACAGGAAATCAGAGAAGTCACTGATAAAATCCTTCTTTATTTAGAGAGGCCGATATATGACTGGACATAACACCAGCTGAGACTGACCTAATTCAAACATGGTTAGTCAAAACTTGAGAAGGAGACCAGTGACAGCTGTCTGCAGTTGTACTTTCTTTGAAGATAGTAGCAAGTCCACCTCCTCGACCAGTAGTCCTCGGAGAGTTAAAATAAGCGCATTCAGTCGGTAAAAGTCGGAGAAAAAGCGCTCGACTCACCAACATTCAGCCAGGTTTCAGTCACGAATAGGAAATCCAAATCATGATGAAGGTAAAGAAGTCGTTCAGGATGAAGGTCTTATTCGCTAGGACCTAGCATTGACCAAGGCGGCTCTGACAGGAGCGGCTGTGTTTGCCGGGATGGCCGTCCAAGGTACTCGACTCAGCGACGAAGATATCCGTGGTTGACGCCTCTTCTGCGGGGTCGAGGAGAACATCGGCGAGGGAAAGCTGGGCCTCCAAATCCGTGCCGACAACAGGTACCAGCCAGGTGTCAGCAGGGTCCAGGGCTCGCCCAGGGAAACATTGCGACAAAAATTGATCGGCAATCTGCCAGGAAGCCACGGGGAGTCCGACCCGATCCAGGATAGAACGCCAGATAGGCTTTAAGCTTCACCAGCTGTCGCTGCGTTTTCCCCGCGCTTGGAGCGGCTCTCCGGGGAAATGACGGCGGGGATTATGCAGGAGGTGAGACGGTATCTCTGAGAGCAAAGGCGGGAGAAAAGTGCACACTCTCTGGTATATTATCTCTATTGGAATTGAGTGCGTCATTGAGTCAAATTCAATGTTGCGGAGCAGGGGACAACAGCGTTACCATGGTTCTCTACACAAGGTTTTGATAATCAGCTTGAATTTCATTTCATAATTGAGACTGACATTTTTTTCATGGTAGCCATTTTGTTTTGTGGGAAGAGGTTAGTTTGTCCTAACCAATCAGTAGTGCTGTTATTTTCAGGTATTGTACAAGCTGTGGATGTGGGCAGTTTATGTTAGTTAATATGTTAGTATGTCTCTTTAAAGCCCCCCAAACAGACCAAATGGTTAAAATTGCAACGCCTGGCCTTCACAACAAAAAGATTTCTTCCCATAGACTCCCCTGGCAAAAGAGACGTCTGTAAAGCAATGGACACATTTTTTTGAGCATCACAACCCCGCCAAATGACTTATTACTTATTATTAATAACCGTATTTGATTCATTTGGTCCGATAACATTTGGAAAGTCTAGATTTAATCGCAATTAAATAATTGAATCCCGATTCGGCTCGGCTTTTTGGGCTTCATGCGCCACTGAGCAACTCTTAAGGGACTGATCTGGGCTCTGCCTGGAACACTGTACCCAGGTCTTATTATACTTTCATGGTTTTGCTTCGTGTTACTTCTTTTGACAAAGAACTGTTTTCATTCTCAGTAAGGAATACGAACCAGAATCCAACGATGCAAATGGTAATTTTGATGAGGTAAAATAAGCCAACTTCATTTTTTAAAATGTCCAATTTATTATGTGCAATTTCTTCATGTGAAATAAAATTGAATCCGACATGAGTTTGTGGCAAACTGGATGCGTTAGAGCAGCCTGAGAACGGGGGGGGGGACATAATACTACAGCTCTAAACATAGATAATCTACTATTTAAATGCATCAATGGAAAATGTGCTGCTGGATGGAAAATTAGTTATTAATATATGCAGATTATAATGATAAGAACAGGGCAGCGAGCTGCAAAAGCAGATTGATGTGGTGAAAATGTGTTCAGTCGTCGGCAGCTGGAGGCTTTAGGGTTAGACTGTAGGTACTCAGCCAGTCTTTTGTCAGAGCTCAGTCCATCACTGGAGAGACTCTGGGGGGGGGTGAACCCTGCTCGCTGTCCCGGATCCTTTATCTTTTTATCTTGTCTTTTCCCTTTACGGTTTTAGCATTCCTGGCTAAAGGAGGCTGTCTTAGAGACACGCTAAAGTCCACTTTAAGCTGACTAAATCTGAAAAACCATCTCTAACCCTTTGTTTTTTCCGCTGTGTGCACAGACTAAGCTTGGATTTTTTCCTACCCAAAACAGAGCTTTTTAAGAGAGTGGATGCGTTTTAAAATGCCAGAGACGACAGAGATGAAGAGATTTAGCTGCTTTTTGTTTTAGTGTGGACCGAAAATGACCTAAAAATGCAAAATCATGCTTTTCATGTGCATCATTTTTACTGTTGGTTTGTTTTTGGTTAACCAATTATGGATTAATGAAATGCCCAGTGCCTAGAATGCAAAGTCATGATTTTTGACAAAATCCAAAGATGTTTACAGTACATTATGAAATGAGGCAGAAAGTCTGGGAGCGGCTAATGGTTGGGATAGTTCATCCATTATCAAAATGGTCAGACACATAACAGCTAGACATCTGTAGATCATCTCTAGAATATTGGGACCTGTGACGGGGTAGCAGGTCCATGATGAAAATAATTTTTCTAGTCAGTTCAATTATATTTATTCAACAAGATCAACAAACTGAATGTTAAAATACTATATGTTTACCATATTAGAGCATACTGTAAGCTATATGTGTACTGTGTGACTGTGTTTGTGTGTGTGTATGTGTGTGTGTGTATATATATATATATATATATATATATATATATATATATATATATATATATATATATATATATATATATATATATATGTATATATATATATATATATATATATATATATACAGAAGGTGCGTTCAAACTTTTGGCCTCTGCATTGCTCTGTACTTTGGCCTGTGTATATATATATATATGTATATGTATATAACAACAAGCTTAAATGGTATCTATTGTGTGTGTGTGTGTGTATATGTATATATACACAATAGATACCATTTAAGCTTGTTGTATAATTAATGTGACACAACAAACTGTGAAATGTTTGTAGGCATAAGCTTGTGGGAGGAAGAAAAACACCAGCTATCTGGCAAGAAGATCCCCGGCTTAAATAAATGCTTTCCTTTCAGGACTCCAACGTGTTACACTCTAAATCCTGGGATGCCAGCTTCTCTTATACTGTTTGCTGTTGTGATCTCTACACTTCATTTGGACTGGTTCCAATTTTTATAACTTCAGATACACACAAAATTCATCCCAAAATTCAATGTGTTACAAAAGAAAGGAGTGGTTTCCCTAAAGTGGCACGGACATGTGTTGTATGAATAATGTTACCAAACATTAGCTGCTGAACAGCTGCATTAGATTTCTTCTTTCTTTTAAAAAAAGTGAGTCATTGGAAAGTCATTCCAGCTTACACTCCCTGGTACACCTGTACACTCTGATGCAATCCAGTACAACGGCTCTGCCACGTAGAGCATATGCTCAGGATTTGTTCAAACTTTCAGGGAGGTGTTCATTTAACTTCATCAGTAACGCATTTACCTTGTTTTCCTGTGCATTCACGACCAGTGTTGGGGTAGGTACTCAAAAAAGTAATAGAGTACACATTAGTTACACTCTAGTTACTTTAAAAAAGTAATGCCTTACATTACTCACTACTGAAAGTAACTAGTTGCACTACTAGTTACATTATTTTTGGATTACTCCGTAACTTCACCTGATATGCACCATAACTTAATTGCCAAATAAGAATATAAAGTTAAACCTCCTGTCCGCCCGGAGTAATACCAACTTTATTATAATGAGGACATACACAATATCTCTCTGTTATGCTCTATTACCACAGAGCTGACAACAAAGTTGTGAACATCAGCACGTGTGTAAAGAAGTACTGGCTGCCGTCCGATATTCTTTATCTGTATTTGGCCCAGTATGTTTCAGAAAGACAGTGATTCCACTGTCCTAACAGGCAACACTTCCTCCACTACGTATGCTGCCACAAGCCCACTTATGTCTGCTTTGTTTATGTTGAATACAGTCTTGGCAACGTGCTCCTCATCCGCCTCGGCGTCACACAGGGTCCGGGGGACTTTAGCAACTACCTTAGATTGGATGTTGTGTTCATGGAAGTGCAGGTATGTTTATAGCTTGAGCACAATCTATACTTTACAATCAAATTGTTGTCCTTTTGTGCAACAAATTTGTAGTAATAGGCATACCTCCACCCCTTAAAAGACGTCTTAAAGGACACATATCATGAAAATGTCCCTTTATGAGGCTTTTTAACATTGATGTGTGTTCCTCCAGCCTGCCTATGGTCCCCTAGTGGCTAGAAATGGGGTTTGAACCGAGCACTGGGTATCCTGCTCTGTCTTTGAGAAAATGAAAGCTCCACCACTAAAAGGGACCACTAAGGTCTATGTAAAAGAGACTTCAGATACAGAATTAGGGGACCACTAAGGTCTATATAAAAGAGACTTCAGATAAAGTATTAGGGGACTACTAAGGTCTATATAAAAGAGACTTCAGATACAGTACCAGGGGACCACTAAGGTCTATATAAAAGAGACTTCAGATAAAGTGTTAGGGGACCACTAAGGTCTATATAAAAGAGACTTCAGATAAAGTATTAGGGGACCACTAAGGTCTATATAAAAGAGACTTCAGATACAGTATCAGGGGACCACTAAGGTCTATATAAAAGAGACTTCAGATACAGTATTAGGGGACCACTAAGGTCTATATAAAAGAGACTTCAGATAAAGTATTAGGGGACCATTAAGGTCTATATAAAAGAGACTTCAGATACAGTATTAGGGACCACTAAGGGCTATAGAAAAGAGACTTCAGATAAGTACTAGGGGACACTAAGGTCTATATAAAGAGACTTCAGATACAGTATTAGGCGACCACTAAGGTCTATATAAAAGACTTCAGATACAGTATTAGGGACCACTAAGGTCTATAGAAAAGAGACTTCAGATACAGTATTAGGGGACCATAAGGTCTATATAAAGAGACTTCAGATACAGTATTAGGGGACCACTAAGGTCTATATAAAAGGACTTCAGTTACAGTATCAGGGGACCACTAGGTCTATATAAAAGAGACTTCAGATACAGTATCAGGGGACCACTAAGGTCTATATAAAAGAGACTTCAGATACAGTATTAGGGGACCACTAAGGTCTATATAAAAGAGACTTCAGATAAAGGATTAGGGGACCATTAAGGTCTATATAAAAGAGACTTCAGATACAGTATTAGGGACCACTAAGGGCTATAGAAAAGAGACTTCAGATACAGTATTAGGGGACCACTAAGGTCTATATAAAGAGACTTCAGATACAGTATTAGGGGACCACTAAGGTCTATATAAAAGAGACTTCAGATGCAGTATTAGGGGACCACTAAGGTCTATATAAAAGCATACAAAGAGCACCATGTCATGGGACCTTTAAGCGGTGGCTCTGACATTTTTTTGTCTACTCAAAGTGTAAACAAAAACACGTGACGCAAGGAAACCCCCTTCTCTCCCCCCGTTATGTTTGGAGAACGTGTAACACAAGCAAAGCAATCATTATTTGATAAGTAACTCTAATTGGATCCCAAGCTATCAACAGTAATGCGTTACAGACAAATGTAATCTGATTACAGCCACCCCCAACACTGTTCATTACTGAGGCGGTAGATAGCGGTAGTAAGTCATTTGGTATTCCTTATTACAACGCAAAGGAGTCTTTCAGGAATTAGCGCCTGGCTGGAAATACGAGCTACAGGAGCCTTTGCCATCCTCATACAGGATATTGGTCCCGGTTTTGAACCCGTCGTTAACATTGTGAAATGGTCCCAGTTTGGTTAGGTTTAGGCACAAAAAGGACCTTAGTTACGTTTAGAAAATGTTGGTGGTTTGGGTTCAAATCAGATGTTCCATTCACACGTGACGCAGTATAATAACCCCCCCCCCCCGCCCCTCCTATCGCTCCACTTTGACATATTCTTCCTACCCACCCCTCTACTCCTAGTCCACAGGTTTTTTTAGTTTTTTTTATAGTATCTTTAGTATTTATTCTCGGGTACAATTATTATTGTATGCTGTGTCTGAATGTTCCCGGCTACAGATGAAGTTCCCTCAAGGGACGCAGCAGCAAAAAAAAAAAAACTTTCCGTAATCTTTTATTTTCATGTGGGACACAAACCCTGGTCAACTGGGTGACAGTCCTGTGTTTTTTTGACCCATCAACCCCCCAACCTGCGTCCTCGCAGAAATGGGGTTCTAATATTTCTTTCTTTTCTAATACTTCCTGCTTTGCTCCCGTGATAATTACTACGACCACCAGACGGTGCCACCACTATAGGTGTAATCATGGGTTGTATTTGCTGCATGAACGTACAACCTTGTGAGCGTTTTTGGGCAAGGACAGTCTCACTGTATTATAATGACATGTTTGTCTAATCTTCTTCAGCCTCCATGTTTGTAAATGGGATAGGGGACATATTCACATCTCAATATAATACAACACCCCTGCACACTGCCACCTTAATAATAAACTTGTGGTTAAATGAATACCTTGCTCACAGTGTCAATCAAAACACACATTACATTATTAATTTGGAATGGTAGAAGTTTTGGCTGAGCTGTCATATTGGATTGCATAGGATTTTCCTGGCAAAGTGGCCAGTAAGTGTATCTTGTTAATATCACCAGACATTAGGGAGCAGAATCTTCTGCCAACAAAACGTCTACACAGTCTACTCCTTGGCTAAGAAGATGATTTACATTGTAAGCCAAACTATACTGTATTGTATAATGTACTTCTATATGATTCTTGCTGTTCTGAGTTGTACCTTCATGGTTGAAAACATTTATTGGAAGTCGCTTTGGATAAAAGCATCAGCTAAATGTAATGTAATGTAATGTAATTTAATGGAGCAAATGGGAAATCTAAAAGTGCTTCCTAGACATTAGTGAATAGAGTGAATCTGTTCAGAGAAGGCACGACTCCCAAATAACAGTTAGCCTTATAATACACCACCAGCCACTACGAGAGGGTGTTATCATGTTACGTGATATGTGGGCTGTTAGCTTTGTTACAGCGGGATGCTAAGGTTGAGGATCTCAAACAGCTTTCCCATGACCTCCGCCCAAAATGGCCCAACTGGTGTGCATAGCCACAATGCATACAAATACTTGTCTATTGCAGTAGGACAGCGTGTGCAGGTGTTGCTGTCTGTGAAGCTCAGGTGGGACATGTCGTCATTGGTGATAAGTACTCTGTGAAGGCCCTTGTACTGAATAAGCTGACTTTTTGAGTTGTGTGACATGGAAAATGTGTTGCTGCATTAGGTTTGCCAAATGATTGATTGATTGATTGTTTGTCTGAGTTTGTTAATCTGTGATACTAACTGTTTGGGTTGAAATGAGTTTAGTTTTAGTAGTGAGGAAAAAAGATTGTGAAAGTTAATTGATATCTTAGCGTTTTTTTATATGGACCTGGACTATGTACTTTTGAACCAATTTGATTCTTTAACAATACATGGGATCCGATTTGATAGTGTTGCAATTTTCATTTTGTTCTTTGACAAAAGCAAAAGTTAAATGATAAGCTTCTAGAGACAATATATCATGTGAATTTCTGAAAATGGATTGTTGAAAATGTCAGTCTGACATTTATTAGATTTGTATAGAAGAACGTAATAAGATGATTTTCTGCAAAAGGTTTGGCGGAAATGGATATGATGTAGTCGCCGTTGGCGATACCGTATAAACACAATATATTTAGGTCAATCATTGGTAAAAATAAATAGCAAAAAATGTTGATTTTTGGTTAAAGAATTGATTCTAAAAATCGTTGCAAAAAATCACGATATACGTATATACAATTCAAAAAATAAATAAATAAAAAATAAATAAAGAATTCCCACCCGATTTTTGATGGTGTCTTTTAACTGTATTGGTAGTGGGTTGTTTTAAGAAGTTCAAAGCTCATGAGAGAGCGGCTACTGAAAAGGATTGTTGATGGTTTCCTTATTGATTTTAAACATAGCGTTATGCCAGATAGGGGTGGAGTAGAAGGAGATACTCTGAGGTTGAGCATGCCATTTGCTTTCATCCGACAGTTGAGTGAGATTTATGGTGTTGTATTTGAAGCAGCTGCGGCTTTTGACTGAGTTATCTGCAGTACGTTGAATAGAAGATCCACACAGATGGTCTGGACACAGGGGTAACTGGGTTGAAAAATCAGCTCTGGACTTTTGAGACCCAGACCAGCACACCACAATCAACTGGGACACTGCACTCCCCAAGCAGGGTCCAAAATTAGCACCATGTACCAGTAAAATGCCGGTAAAAGTAACATTTTAACATTCACTAATATTTGGCTGGTGGACAAAAAGTTAATTTTGAAACCTGCATTCCAGCCCCAAACACTGCTACTTAGCTGAGTGGTAAATAAGAGAGTGTAATAATGTACTCACTAAGTGAAAAAGGATGCCTGGCTCCTGATGGCAAGATGGCTGAAGGTTGAGGGTGGGCCGTAACTGTCATGTATCGTAAACAAGTCTGTAAGTCAAGCTAAAGCTGCATTTTGTACACAGAATGCAACTTGTGTTTTTGGGGAATGTGGATAAATGAGAAAGCTATAGTACCATGTTTGCGTGTGGCTTAGCTTGCTAATACATAGCAAACATTAGCTTACTAACAGCTAACGAGTCCCCTCTGGTAGACAAGGATGGGATTGGCCAGTGTTCAGGTAAGAGACAAACCAGTGGGCCAAGCTTGGGATTGCTCTCCTCTCTGAGGGCCGGTCAGTGAAAGACCAAGATGTAAATGGCCAGTGTTCACATAATAAACACACAAGAGGGTGAATCATGTGATCTCTATGGGCTGATCAAAAAAAAATAAAAGAAAGTTCTACGGCCCATTCAGCCCACACAAATA
The DNA here is from genome assembly GCF_008692095.1 of Etheostoma spectabile. NCBI lineage: Eukaryota > Metazoa > Chordata > Actinopteri > Perciformes > Percidae > Etheostoma > Etheostoma spectabile. The sequence goes on along the minus strand of NW_022604184.1, from coordinate 19,109 downwards.
GACTGGCCCACCAGGAAATCTCCCGGTACTTCCGATGGCCAACCCATGCCTGTCTGTACAATATCAAGCCAGGCAGAAATGGATTTGTTTGTCCCTTGTGTCATGTACTAAAGCTGCTGAGAGAGGACGTAGTGGTAGATTTTGGTGCATCAAGCCCACCGTATTGTTTGGGATGTTGGAATGTAGTTATTTTTATTCTGGGCCTTTTTAATGTACCTTTCCAGTAAAATTGGTTGACAGTTGAATTTAGAGAAGTAGCCCGGGGGTGGGTCATGACGGGTCATTGCAAATATATACTATATATACAATGTATATGTAAATGTGTGTGTGTGTGTGTGTGTGTGTGTGTGGGTGTGTGTGTGTGTGTGTGTGTGTGTGTATATATATATATATATATATATATATATATATATATATATATATATATATATATACACATTGCTGCTCATGAGTATAGGAACCCCAATTTTCTTTGTGAATGAATAATGTATTGTAAATGTTCTTCCTTAAAATACAGGGGGCATGAGTACACACACCCCTATGTTAAATTCCCATAGAGGCAGGCAGATTTATTTTTTAAATGCCAGTTATTTCATGGATCAGGATACTATTCATCCTGATAAAGTTCCCTTGGCCTTTGAACTTAAAATAGCCCCCCCACATCATCACATACCCTTACCATACCTAGAGATTGGCATGGTTTTATTTCAGTTAGCATAATAGCTGGTTTGATTTGCATTGAGAGATAATCTTATGTAAAGTTCCCCATACCGATCTCTACCTGGTAAAGGGTATGTGATGGGGTGTGTGTGTGTGTGTGTGTGTGTGTGTGTGTGTGTGTGGGGGCGGGGTCAAGTGAACATTATCAGGATGCATAATGATACATGTAATAACAATCTGCCTGCCTCTATGGAAATTTAACATAGGGGTGTGTATACCTATGTCCCCTGTATTTTAAGGATTTATTTATTTACGATACATTATCAATTCACAAAGAAAATATGTGTCCTTAAAGGTTAATTTTTTAATTAAGGCAATAAGAGCAACTTTCAGAAGATGATTTTTTTTTTTATTCCTCTTTAGTCAACTTAAGCAGGGGTTCCTATACTCATGAGAGGCACTGTAATAGATAGATCTATAATAAATATAATAATTTGGGTGGGGGGATTTTCATTTTGACATAATTTATGGTGGTGTTGTAATAGATTTTAATTATTTTAATAAATGTTAAAAAACAGGCAATAGAACTGTGTCAACACATGAACCGCTTTGTAAATTAGTCATCTTTACAAAAACTGTGCGTGTTAGCTAGGGCTGGGCGATATGTAGAAAATCAGATATCACGATATTTTTGATCAAACACCTCAATGTTGATATTGTAATGATATTGACTATTATATAGACTATTATTGCTTTCACAAACTATTTTCACAATACAATTCAGTTATGTTGATTTAATGACAAATAATAGAACAGCGGCCTGGTAAGTTCCGATAATGACATCACTTTACTTTAAAAAACAGTAAGGAAGGAAACAGGAAGAGACAACACTTACTATTTACAACACTTATTATGGTATCCAAAATAAGGAAAAATCTATGACGATATCTAGTCTCAGTCATATTGCCCAGCTATAATTTTAGTAAAGATAAAATTGCATCTTTGCAGAAGCTTGTAGAGCATCCACAAAGTGTTATTTTCTGGCCAGTGTGTCCCAATTTATCCTGGCTCTTTCCATGCCACACTGAGGCACAAATGGAAGCATTTTTCTGTTTTATTCTCTTGTCATGGACAATTGCCATTTCTGGAGTAACCACTCTGAATTAATGAGCTGTAAGCCGAGAAATCTGTTGCTGTCTTTTGCACTGAATGGAGACATGGGGGGGGTGTGGGGGGGAGGATATTAGGAGGTCTTGTTGGCGATGGCGAGGCTGCTACTCTGCATTTGTGATGCTGCTCTGCAATCCTAAATAAGTTATCATTTTAATGTACCAAATGCTATTTTCATTTGTAATTACTGACATGCACGGCTGCGTGAAAGGTTTTCTCTCTTCATATCTACTGTGCAGTGTTCTTATTGGCCTAATATGAGCCTGATCTTTGGATGAATGAAAGGAGGCAGGCTATTATTAGAGACAGGCTTTTATTATTAAGTATATTTTAACCAACCGTTGTTGTTGTGGTTGCTGCTATTTGCTGCGATTCAAGCAGCGTCTTTGCGTATGCTCATGTTTGTCACTTTTACAGCTGTAGACACACTGCATAATCAAGAGCTCCTTAGAATAATGTGGTGTGGAGTTGGAGCCCAACTAATGTGGCTGAAAGGCTTTTATCGTGAAGTATAACTATGTTAATTTCAGTTTGTGTTTAAGTAATTTTCAATTTAACTAACAAAGACTATTCCTCAGACATGGAATCATGGTAAACTGAAGGGTGGATCAGTCTCGCATTTTCAGACCCTATCTCCACAGCACTTCGTCAGCGCTGGAATATGATACCTATCTATTCTGGGATTAGGGGAATAAAAACGCTCTGGTTTGTTTGTTTCTTTAAACCAATCCCAACCGTCCTGGGCGCGCCCAGTTCCAACAAGAGATGACGAGATGGGAGAGACAACCTGAGTCCTCTCCCACACTCCGGATTTCAGGCTGTATCCCGCCAATGTACATCCGTTGAGCCAGACTAAGGTGGAGAAACTGCTTTGGCTTGTCGAGTCTCCTTCAGGTCCCTGCAGGAAAGCAGAGCATGAGAGAGGATAGAACAGAGACGGGGAAAAGAGGATTGGGGTGTGGAAGGAAATGTAAAATGGAAAGAGGAGGATGAGAGAGTGGACTGTTTAAACCGAGGTGGTGATTAGAAGGAGGCTGACAGGAAAGGAAGGCCCAGGCATTACAACTAAATGAGCAGTTTCCACTTATCAGTGCTGAGAGTAAATATTGGCTTCTCGGTGCAGGACTGCGCTCTGTGGCTAATAACTGCCAGTTGAAATCAACAGCACCAAAGCACAGTTAAATGACCAAACTCCCACAACAAAGCATATGATTACTCTATTACAGAGTGTTCATTGGGAGTGGAGATGGCGACGGTGTTGAGATGAGGCTTGGACCCAAATGCAGGGAGAGCAGGCAAAGTACGTTGAGCTTGATAATTTATTAAACAAAAACAAAGTACAAACCAACAAAAAGTGTCCTGAAAGCAGCAGGCAAAACTACAACAAAAAGTAATCCGGGCAGGAAACAAAATCACCGGGAACACGAGACAAATAAATCCAAAGGCAACAGAAACGTAATGATCCCACACAAGACAGAGACAGCACGGAGACTAGATACACAGGGTTGACTGGGACTAACTAGGATAGGTGACACACAACAGGGCTTATCAGAACCTAAAAAAGGTGGGAAAACATAAGACAGGAAGTAAAACTAGACACTACTAGGGAGAAAAGACAAACTTCAAAATAAACAGGAAACAGAACACAAAAACCATGACCGCTTGAGATATCGGTTCTTTCCCAGTATTTAAAAAGCCCTCTGAAGCACTGACAGATGGCCTGCTGAATTAAAAGATGATATGACACTAACTTCTTTGTAAATATTTTTAACATGCATCTAACATATGCACATCATTTGAAAAGGCTAAAAGTACAAACCCACAGCATATGAGGTAATCCTTTAATCCACATTGTGAGTTTGGAAATCCCCCCACTTACCGAGAAGTTGACACATCCTTTGCCACACAAGCTTACAGTATGTCTTGACATTGGTACTAGCCAGCAGGCTACTGCAGTGTGTGTGCGTGTAACTTGGAAATGACCCTGGTTTGGAACTACTACTAGCAAACAGGCAAGTTACGGCAGCTGGAATGGGATTTATCTGTGGCTCTGATCGTACGCTCTTGAAGAAGAGCCAGACAGAGCGCTCCCCCTCCCAACGGGTTTCAAAGCAACATGATGCTGTGCTCATTAGTGGAACTAGTACAGTGCCCGGTGAAAATGGGCTTGTCTGGAACGGACCGATTGCTTGGCCTGTGGTATTGCTGGTTCTACAATTCTCCAAAACCAAATTGTACCCCAAAATGATTAACAGAAGGACCCCAAACCACTTAATATACAACTCCACTGTATAGCCTATTACTGACTTACTGTGTACTTCTACAACAGAAGAAGACATTGTGCTACTACTGTATATTTACCTGACAGAGAGAGATCGGGGAAGATAAAAGCACGGCATGGCTAACACCTAAAGATGTTTCTCTTGCTTAGGCAAGAGAAACCCTTGCAAGGCTTGTTCAGCCTTGTATTGTCAAGGCTAAATAAATACAGAATTTTATATATATTATCATTTTCATTTTTTTAAATTTTATTATTGTTTCAACGTACCCTTTGGGGGAAATGCACATCATTTGTTTAGTATCTACAATTATATCATAAGTATCCTGTTTACTTGTATTATTATATCAGATGTATTTACTCCTTGTTGTTTATATGTTTGTTCAATGATTTGGCAACATAGATGGATTTTTTTGTCATGCCAATGAAAGAGAGAGAGAGAGAGAGAGAGAGAGAGAGAGAAATGATGGCAGTATTGTCTCTTCTCGTCTCTTGTGTCCATCTTTTGTCCATGTGAGCAATTTTGCTGTTGCTCCGGGAATGCAAAGAAAAGTTTGCTTGTTAACTTTATAGCTAGTAATCATGTAACGCAAAACATTTGAAGTTGCTGAACCTCCCACCGTCATTGTGATTGTAGTAATCTATTACACAACAGCTGCGATGTTGTGCTCCAGGAAAGTGAAGAAAAGGTTTTGGTATATTCAGCAATCACGTAATGTTGGATGTGACGTTGGAAGCAAGAAAAAGTGTATGGAGTAAATGCCATTTCCCCCCTTCCCCCCCCCCCCCCCCCCCCACACACACACACACACACACACACACCACACACACCACACACAGTGAGCCAGATACTGAACAGTTACAGTGCGTTGCGAAAGTATTCGGCCCCCTTGAACTTTTCACCTTTTGACCCATTTCAGGCTTCAAACATAAAGATATCAAATTTTTATTTTTTGTGAAGAATCACCACAAGTGGGACACAATGTGAAGTGGAACACAAATCTATTAGATATTTTAAACTTTTTTAGCAAATAAAAACTGAAAAGTGGTGCGTGCAAAATGATTGGGCCCCTTTACTTTCAGTGCAGCAAACTCACTCCAGAAGTTCAGCGAGGATCTCTGAATGATCCAATGTTGTCCTAAATGACTGATGGTGATAAATAGAATCCACCTGTGTGTGAGCAAGTCTCTGTATAAATGCACCCACTCTGTGATAGTCTCAGGGTTCTGTTGAAAGCGCAGAGAGCATCATGAAGACCAAGGAACACACCAGCAGGTCCGTAATACTGTTGTGGAGAAGTTTAAAGCCGGATTTGGATACAAAAAGATTTCCCAAGCTTTAAACGTCCCAGGAGCACTGTGCAAGCGATCATTTTGAAATGGAAGGAGTATCAGACCACTGAAAATCTACCAAGACCTGGCCGTCCCTGTAAACTTTCAGCTCAGACAAGGAGAAGACTGATCAGAGATGCAGCCAAGAGGCCCATGATCACTCTGGATGAACTGCAGAGAACTCCAGCTGAGGTGGAGAGTCTGTCCTAGGACAACAATCAGTCGTACACTGCACAAATCTGGCCTTCATGGAAGAGTGGCAAGAAGAAAGCCATTTCTCAAAGATATCCATAAAAAGTCTTGTCTAAAGTTTGCCACAAGCCACCTGGGAGACACACCAAACATGTGGAAGAAGGTGCTCTGGTCAGATGAAACCAAAATCTAACTTTTTGGCCACAATGCAAAACGATATGTTTGGCGTAAAAGCAACACAGCTCATCACCCTCAACACACCATCCCCACTGTCAAACATGGTGGTGGCAGCATCATGGTCTGGGCCTGCTTTTCTTCAGCAGGGACAGGGAAGATGGATGCAGCCAAATACAGGACCATTCTGGATGAAAACCTGTTGGAGTCTGCAAAAGACCTGAAACTGGGACGGAGATTTATCTTCCAACAAGACAATGATCCCAAACATACAGCAAAATCTACAAAGGAATGGTTCACAAATAAACGTATCCAGGTGTTAGAATGGCCAAGTCAAAGTCCAGACCTGAATCCAATCGAGAATCTGTGGAAAGAACTGAAAACTGCTGTTCACAAACGCTCTCCATCCAACCTCACTGAGCTCGAGCTGTTTTGCAGGAAGAATGGGCAAGAATTTCAGTCTCTCGATGTGCAAAACTGATAGAGACATACCCCAAGCGACTTGCAGCTGGAATCGCAGCAAAAGGTGGCTCTACAAAGTATTAACGCAAGGGGGCCCAATCATTTTGCACGCACCACTTTTCAGTTTTTTATTTGCTAAAAAAGTTTTAAATATCCAATAGATTTTGTTCCACTTCACAATTGTGTCCCACTTGTTGGTGATTCTTCACAAAAAATAAAAATTTGATATCTTTATGTTTGAAGCCTGAAATGTGTCAAAAGGTTGAAAAGTACAAGGGGGCCGAATACTTTCGCAAGGCACTGTATATACAGCAGCTCAACTTAGGAGTTATGCAAATATAGTCTAGTGTACATTAATTTTTCTACATGCAGAAGCTGCAATAAGTCTACATCTTAAAGGGTAATTTTGTTTTTTTCACTTGACTCCATTTAAAAAAAACAATAATTTTTGCATGTATAGAGCCAACATATTTTTACATGTAAATCGGTAAATTAGGTTTTTATTTTGACCAAATAAGTTGTGATGATTGGAAAAGTGAAAAGATGGCCCGAAATGGCTTTTCATAGTTATATGGTTTCTGTCTACTTTGAATGAAGTGTATAGGTGCTAAAATGACTGTTCATTTACATGGAGTCTGGTGGGTTTAGCGAACGCAGTTGTTTGTAAAAAAAAAAGGATCTTACTCTTTAACAGAAAAGTCGACCTCCTTAGAAATCCCTTCCATAATGTTGTCAGACACAATAATAATCTAAGCCTGTCAGTGGCAAAAAAAGCACTTTAGTGGAGGTAAATACAAGCTGGACAATTGCCCTTACATTATAGCTTGTTCCACTGACTGCCGACTGCAGCAATCTTGCTTAATACTGGACCATTGTCAAAGATTGTTGTTCCCATGAGTCACACACAAAAACTTTTGAATTTTTTTTTTGCATTATGAAGCCCTTTTATTACTCAGTACTGCAGGGCTTAAGCTGTGTTCCAACCAAAGAAAAACAATACATTTTATTTGTTTAAGTCTCATACTAGCTGAGTTTCCACCAAATTGTGTGCAAGTTTTGACCCATTCTCTGATGTTTATTAATTTGTGACCACATGCAACGACTTTAAGCAAATATATTTACAGGCCTATTCATGTTCTTAGTTCTTATCTTCATTTGTTGCTGGCTTGAGGAATGACCTGTATTAGGGTTTGATCATCTGGTGTCCCTATCAGCAGGACAACATTGTTTGGGGAGCATTTTCTGCCTTTATGAGACAGTATTGAGGAGTTATGAGAGGAAATAAGGAAGCGAGAGAGATGTGGACTTGAACCAAGGACGTTGCAGTTCAGGGTCAGCGTCTTACCCCCAAGGCATGGGGGTATCCCTGCTTTTATGTCTTCAACGTCCATGCTTAAAATGTTAAATTTAGGTAACAATAAGTTCTTGGTTAGAGCTGCACTAATGACATTTCTATAATAATGGATCAGATGACTGTGTGCAGTGTGAAAGGTGTTGCATGTATTGACAAACCCACAGACATTTATTATCTGACTGCTGTTTTTCTCAGCTATACAGAATTATTTAGCATATTTCAGCTCAGTGTTTTGTTTTAATGCCACACAACGATCTTGGTGCAGCCTCATTGCACCAATCAACCTGTTTTTTTTTAGATATACCCACTGACACTACCCAGCACTAAACAACAGACAGACACAGTCAGCAGATTGCTGATGAACACAGTGGAGCATTTAGCACACAACAAAAAGCTGTTTTTTAATAAAAAAATATTATCTCATGAAATACTAAAGAATTTAACCAAAGTCAAAGAACTCTGTGTGCAGAGTTATAAATACTTTGTTTGGTATGTGATTTAGGTTATAGAAATGATATGATCTTTGATTTCAATTCAATTTTATTCATTGTCTCGAATCATAATAGAAGTTATCTCCAGGCACTTTCCAGGTAGAATCGGTCTAGACCACACTCTCTAATTTACCCAACTTTCTCACAAAGGCAATTGCACTTTGTAAGAAAAAACTTCGAACAGAACGTGGCTCTAGATGGGCCGCCATCTGCCTCAACCAGTTATGGTCGACAATACATTTCTATAATATGAATTATGGCAGTGGGTACAATGGGACGATATGGTGAACAGTAGCAATACTAACAGCAGTAATGGTATTATGACTAATAATAATACTAGTAGTAGCAGTGGGCGTCGAGCAGGACCACAGCAGCAGGCGCAGTCACAATCCAGGTGCAACCACAATCCATGGAAAATGGATCCTTAATTTTAGTTGAGTTCTTCTGCGTTGATGATTCTAACACTCTTGAATAGTTTTTTAGGAAGTGAACCTGCTACCTTTGTGTGGCTGATTTTTTTTTCCCTACTTACCAACAACTAATCAACAGGGGAGGGAATTTTGGACTGAAACAGCACTCCGAATGAAGGTAAGGAGCTCATTGATTGGACTTTATTTGAGTGCCCTAAATCCTTACAGCAAATCAATCCGTTGTGATGTTTTCTTTGTGTCGTTTGGTGGTCAGTGGAAGCTCAGAAAGAAATAATTGTTCATGAGCATAGCTACACTGCTGGACTTTGTCTGTCATGTTGACACATTTGTTTAATTCAGCTTAGAAATGACATTAAAAGAAACAATGCCAGATGAAAGGACAGATCATTGTATTTATACATAACAGAACATGCATACATGTGTCATGAATGCCATGTTGGTTGTACCATTGGTTCAAAAAGGCCAGTAAATGCCCCGGAGCAGCAGATGAGATGATTGTTCTCTAACAAACTACACACACATAAAGAGCTGTGGGGTCAAAAAGCGAGTCACATGTCTTTTGAATGTGCCTTTGGCAGTAATGATGGCTGGAGCCGGAGACAAATTAAATTGCAGGCCAACGCAGCGGATACTGTATGTACTGAGGGAAGAACAGAGTGGGTGTTCTTTCCTTTTATCAGATGGGTTTTAGCCATTAGGGTTGTGGTGGAGTCAGCAGCCACTGAAAGCCTCTAACTGGTCACAAAAGACTAGAGACAACAACACACTGGAAAATATGGTGAGTGCTGTCAAGTGAGTCAATCCATGAATTGATGGAAATAAAATCCATGGTAATTTCAATAATTAGTCTCAGTTAACTCAAATTACTTCAACAGCAGTGCCCTTTTCAGAAAGTCCATCTGTTACTCTTGATGATCCACTGTAAAAACGTATGGAACTGTGTCATACTAAAGAAATAGTCCCTATGAAACCTTAGAGGAACAGGGCTAGTTAGAAGTATTTGTGCTGTTGAATTTATACTTCCTCCTTTTTCAATGCTGTAAGCACCACAAACATCTCCATTGTAATGTGCTGGTCGCCAAAATCCAAACTCTGATAAAAAAAAAATTCCAAAACGTTCTGCATGGATGAATACCTGAAGGTGATGATCTGTTTCAAATTTTGTCATTTATGCGTGGCTTTGCTCCAGACTGAAATTTTCTCATCAACTATTGGATGGATTGCCACGATATTTGTTCAGACATTTATGGTTCTGGGATGATAAATCCTATTGACTTGATGGACTTGGGGGTCCCCTGAGGTCAAGGTTATCACTTATCCTGTGAAATACCTCCCAGTAGATACTGGATGGATTGAGCACAGAATTTGGGACAGACAGTCATGGTTCCCAGAGGATGAATCCTGATAATTTGGTGATCCTTGCTTTTCATCTAGCATTCCCATGACATTGTTTTTATGGGTTTGTCAGTGAAATGTCTCAATACATGTTGGATGGATTCTGTACACGTTGGATCGACATTTGGTTCAGACAATCAGGCCCCCTCAGGATGAACTGTAATAACTTTGGTGACCTCTTGACCTTTTTAGAGCACTGCCATCAGGTTGATTGGTCCCTTGCTTAGAAAGAAAAATAAAATAGACTTCAGCTTTCATGTTAACATGTTTGAAAAAAGGCTGCAATGTCCGTGAGTCACTTTGCCTTTCCTTTTTTCTACACTACAATGTGATCTGTGTAATGTAAAGCGGAAACAACAAAGAATTATCGATTAAACGTTGATCTGCAACAGTTTTGTTAATCAATTAATGGTTTGTCATTTTCCAAGCAAAAATGCCCATGTTATCTGGTTTCATACTCTTAAATGTGAGGATTTATAGCTTTTCTGTTTTATGTCATTATCAATTAAATACCTCCTTTTCTCAGTTTATGGAAAGGACTTATTTATTTGATTAGGACAATGCACATTAATCAAATTTCTGTAAATGCGCCAGTGTTAGCCAGTTGGCTAATTTTCAATTGTAGTCCTAGTTACTTAGCATGCATGTCTTTATGTCTTACTTAAGTAGTTCAAAAAAAAATGGCATTGACTAGACTGCCAAGAAAAATGACTGGATCACCTGTTCAAATGCCTAATCACAACCTAGGTTGATGTCTATGTCTAGTCAACACATTCTCACTCCCATCATGTCAAAAACCAACGTGTGGCCAGTTGCTTTTAGTGTTTGTTATTGTTAAATCTCGTTTAGCGTCATTTAAGAAGTCGGGACTTTTGGCGTGACTTTATGACGTTCTGTGTCAGGACGTACGTTTAACTGGCATGCAGAACAGGACATGAACCCAGTCTGCTGGGTGAAAGTCCTGTGTTGTTTGACCCATCCGCCCCCCCCCCAATTTACGCTTCCTCACGCAGATCACCGGTCTGCGTTCCATACAGACGGTGAAGCATGATTTTTGCGATTTTGTTCATTTATCTACAATTTTCTAACAGAATTCCAATTTATCTGAGTGTCAGAAGATGCAATTGCATGTGATCCTCCTATTACCTGCAATTTGCCTACAGTTTTTTCCACTATATAAGCTCACGTTTTGTTCTCATTATGTCTGTGTAAATAATCTACCAGATTGCTGTTCATGAAAGGTAACTAAGGTGGTATGAGACACGTACTGTGGTCTATGATCCAGTACAAGCGCACAGCATTGCTGTGAAACCCTAAAGTGGCTGTGCATATTTACTCTGATGACACAAATGACGGAGGAAAGACCAAATAACCCCCAACTGTGCTTCATGAAAGAACTGCTGCTGTCCTGGTTAAAATTCAAACTCATTCCTGAAATACAAATTGTATGTACACATGTGAGCACACACACGCACACGCACAACACACACATACACACACACACACTCCCCAGTGCCCTTTATCCTCTTATATTGGGTCGCCATGGCAACTGTACACAGAGGCTTCCATTCATCCCCCTCCCCCTTCCCTTGCCATGCCAACTCTTGTCCCCTTATCTGAATTGAGGGCGAGTGATTGCTTTTCTTGTAATCACTATCAGGGTTTGGCCTGTTAATCCATCCAGAGCAGATAGCAATTGGTTTAAATCAATGGAGAGAGGAGAGGATTAGGAAATAGGGAGGACTGTGGAAGGAAGAATGTCCAACATATCATTACTATAAGTATAAACCTCTTGAGATGTATCATCTCGTTTCGTTTTCAAGGGGGTACCAACATATAACACAATCATTACATAACAGATAAGTGAAAACACAAGAGCAAAAAACAACAACATAGGCATATGTTCATCAATACATTACAACCACCAAATGGCCAAGATGGCCACTAATTAATAACCTAAATAAGATGAAGAGTATGAGTGACTTTCTAACTATAGTCAACTATAAAAAATACTTAGGTATGGACAGTAGGTATAAGGATAGCCTGCATCTTTAATAACAAAGGCAGTCATCTTAAAGTGAGCAGACACTAGTAAGGAAACTGATCTTATTTCCACAGATTGGATGAGAAAGCAGTGAAGTTATTCATTTAATTTTGATGCTGATCTTGAAGATCCATCAGTATTCTTGGTTAAATCATGAATGTTTGGGCTGGTTATGTTACCGCTACATTAGGGCTGGGCGATACAGAGGAAATTAAGTATCAGAATATTCTTGACCAAATACCTCGATGTTGATATTGCGACAATATTGTATAGTTGACTATTGGCGCTTTAACAAAATGTTTTTTACACAATGAGATTTTTGATAATAGTCTCCAGAAATGATTTAATGACTTATTGGGTAAAGGTAAATAATAGAACAGCTAGAACAGTCTGGTAAGTTCAGAAAATGACATTACTTTACTGTAATGCAGCCTGTAAAACAGGTAAAGACAACACTTACCATATTGCTATATTACAATATATCCAAAGTCTAAGACGATACCTAGTCTCATATCATGATATTGACACAACATCGATATATTGCCCAGCCCAAGAACAACTAGAAAAGAACAACCTAGACAAGTCACTAATGAGCAACTATAGGCCAATATCAAACCTTCCGTTTTTAAGTAAAATCATTGAAAAAGTAGTCTTTCAACAACTCAACCATTTCTTGTCACTAAGCAACAGTTTTGATACCTTTCAGTCGGGTTTCCGACCACACCACAGCACTGAAACGGCTCTTGTCAAAGTCTTTAATGACATCCACCTTAACACAGATAGTGGCAAAATTTCAATCTTAGTATTACTTAATCTCAGTGCTGCATTTGACACGGTCGACCATGACATATTACTAGACCGATTGGAAAACTGGGTAGGACTTTCTGGCTTAGTACTAAACTGGTTTGAATCCTACCTAAAGAATAGGGATTACTTTGTGTCAATAGGTAATTATACATCTGAGCGTACAAATATGACATGCGGAGTTCCGCAAGGCTCCATTCTGGGGCCTCTTCTGTTTAACATCTACATGCTTCCACTGGCTCAGATTATGGAGAAAACAAAATAAGTTACCATAGTTATGCGGATGACACACAAATTTACATAACCTTATCGCCAGGGGACTATAGTCAAATACAAAAACTGACTAACTGCATCAAACAAATTAACGACTGGATGTACCAGAACTTTCTGAAATTAAATGAAGGAAAAACTGAGGTAGTTGTTTTTGGAAAAAAAGAGGAACGATTAAAAGTCTGCGCTCAGCTTCAAACAACAATGTTAAAAACAACAGACAAAGCCAGAAATCTGGGTGTAGTCATGGACTCAGACCTGAACTTTAACAGCCACATTAAGACAATTACAAACAGCCTACTATCACTTAAAGAACATATCAAGGGTTAAAGGACTTATGTGTCAACAGGACTTGGAAAAACTGGTCCATGCTTTCATCTTCAGTAGACTTGACTACTGTAACGGGGTCTTTACAGGTCTCCCTAAAAAATCAATCAGACAGCTGCAGCTGATTCAGACGCTGCTGCTCGAGTCCTCACTAAGACCAAGAGACTGGATCACATCACTCCAGTTCTGAAGTCTTTACACTGGCTTCCTGTGTCTCAAAGAATTGATTTCAAAGTACTCTTGCTAGTTTATAAATCCCTTAACGGTTTAGGTCCAAAATACATTTCTGATCTGCTACTACACTATGACCCCCCCAGACCTCTCAGGTCATCTGGGACAGGTCTACTTTCTGTCCCCAGAGTCAGAACTAAACAGGGTGAAGCAGCTTTCAGTTTCTATGCTCCTCATATCTGGAATAAACTCCCAGAAACCTGTAGATCCGCTGCTACTCTCAGTTCTTTTAAATCAAGGCTGAAGACCTTCTTTTTGATGCTGCCTTTCTTTAAATTAATGCTCATTTCTTTCTTATGCTGCACTGTAACTTTATTCTTGTGTTTTTATGTGTCCTAATGTTTCTATTTTGTTTTAACTGTCTATTCATGTGTCTTATTGATTTTTAATGCTTATGACTTTTAACTGTTTGTACTTGTGTTTTATCTGTTTTAATGATTTTGTGTAAAGCACTTTGAATTGCCCTGTTGCTGAAATGTGCTATACAAATAAAGCTGCCTGCCCTTGCCTTGCCTAGCCCTATGCTTGTCAACTGTTAACTGCAAAAACAACTAGCCCCTAACCTCAATTTATTATTGTTACCTCTAATAGACATTTCCACAGCAGATATTCACTTGTCAAGTGCTCTGGTATTGCTCATGATGTCTCGCTGCCATGGCTTAACAGCAGTCTATACCTCATATCATTAGTTACACCTGAGCTTTTGTGCCAGAACAAGTCGTGGGTAAGGGTGAACTTCATCACTCAGTGAGGAAACAATAACAAGCAGCTGCTGTACAATAACCTGTTACTATCAGTTACCACTAAAGTCTATGTTGAGAACATTCATTTCCAAGGTTGTTCAGGTGCAGCCTGAAATTCCACCCATGTCCCTCATTTCAGCTGTATGTTCATTACCTTCTTCTCTCTTTTTGTTGGCTTTTTGTTGTGGATTTCTGAGGACTATGGTTACCTGGTCCTCAGATCTCTGCAGGGTAAATCCAGACAGCTAGCTAGACTAACTGTCTAATCTGAGTTTTCTGTTGCACAACTAAAACAACCTTTGAACGTACCCATGTTCCACCAAAACAAGTTCTTTCCCGAGGCTGTTTTGCAGTGGCGCCGTATTGAGTCCGGTCCTTAGCGCCGCCCAAGGGATGTAATGGTTTAAAGAAATGCCAGTAAACCAGAGCACATTTTTCTCCCATCCCAGAATGCTGTAAGGGAGCCAGACCCTCCTTTGCAGCGCTGTGGAGGAAGGTCTGGCAATGCAAGACTACCATAATTAGCAGTATTATTCCTCTATTTACATGTGATGGTTGGCTCTAGAAGGAGTAGTAAGTGAGTTGACCAGCGCTAAACACTGGCAATTAGTAGCTGCAAGAGTCCTTTTTCGCAGTATGACTTTCGACATTTCACAGCAGGAAACCACAGGTAATGAGTAACATTAATGATGACTGCAGCCCATAGAGGCCTAACATTTCCAATGCCATAATATTGAGCATGTTGACACATTGGCATGACTTACTTTGAAACTCAAAAGGAAAGAAGCCACCATTAACGCAGTTTCTTCCACCTGTGCTTTACCTGCAATGTAAACTGAAAAAGTGTCATGAACAATCAGTATGTTTACCATCCATCCACCTATGTCCGCTTAACCGGTATCGGGTCCGGTATCCCAAAGGATCAATAAAGAGAACTCCTTCAGTAACTGTCAGTGCTGTAGTCTGTAGTCATTGCTATGATACCATACAGCAAACAGCGTTGGCTGAATAAGCATTGACAGCAATACTCTGTCAATATTCTTTTACTCCCGCCGAGGCAGCAGCGGACACCGAGATGGCTGAAACAGATTGTCCGTCTCCGGTGCAGTCAACGCTCTGTCTCAGCAAAGAAGTGGAAGGACCAAACAGCCCCCGCTAGCTAATGGTAATGTTAGTTAGCTATCAAAGTCCTAGTCACCAGTGTCCAAATCATGTCAAGTTCCAGAGAACAGCAACTCAGTCATACTCCATGTCCATGTCCATGTTCATGAGTCGAGTACTTCACACTTTAATTGCTTTACGTTTCAAAGAAAATTACTTCTGTTGCAACTGTGCAGAGCTTTCTGCATGCTGAATGTTACAACATATAGAGACTGAAGGAGTCCAAGCCAATAGACAAAATGATGAAGGAGACATAGGTATCAGTGATTGCTATTCAGATTAATACTTTGTGCCTTCATTCATTTTCATTTAAGTAAAAAAACCAAAAGACCAGGATACAAAAAACAGTCAATAAACAGCCTGTAGTCTGTGTTGAGCTGCAGGCGGGGGTGAGTTATTACAAAAGATGAAGGTAACAGGAGACAGGCGGCATGGGAGAATAGGAGAGGATGCTTGTTATTCATTGGTGAAAAGGCCAGGTGCAGAGGCTCTACAGAGGGCCTGGCAGGCAGCTCTCAGACCCAGGGCTGTCGGGGCGCCAAGGACACAGACTGATTGATGGTGCCAAAGAGAGGAGCATTATGCATACAGTGTAACAGCATACAGATTTAGTGTTGATGACAATGTTGACCCGCAGTTATTCTCTAGCTCAGAATCAGAAGTACTTTATGTAGTCTAACTGTGGATTTGGCAGCAGTCTTCCAACCTGACAAATTGGTGTCTGCCGGTGCAGCTATGATTTCCTTTTATTAAGAAACAGTTAAGTGGAAAAATGGGCCTGTTTTGTTATATTGTAAACACAACTTTGACACCAGTAGAACACATTTGCCAGAAACAATGTATAGTATTCAAACTAGGCGCACTGCTGTGAAGTGTGGTGTGTGTTGTGTGTGTGTGTGTGTGTGTGTGGTGTGTGTGTGTGTGTGGTGTGTGTGTGAGAAGTTATCAGTTTTAATGCATGTGCAAACTCTAAATTTATGAGCCTATGGTTTCCCCTTTGGTTTGTTTGTCCGTCTGTCAGCAGGATAACTGACAGGCCACTTCCTAATCTACTACTTTTATGATACTTGGTGGAAGAGCCTAAACAGTTGGGGAGCAGATTCAAATCACTGGGCAGATAACACAATTATCTTTCACTTTTGCCTGAAATTGCGAGAGAGCGCATGGCATTGGAGAGGTCTGTGCAAGTGCCCCTCCAGCCGTGGCTGATGTACCCACACTGCGGCTGTGTGAAGTTGTTAATTCACACAGCAGTTTAAGATTTACATTTAAGAGCAGACATAAATTAACAAGTTGAAACAAAATCTAATTAATCACGTACCTGTGTCCAAAATAATGACTTTGCACTGTTTATTTGATAGCACAAAAAGTAATTTAAGGGTATACATTAGAATGACAGGATGTAGTATGTATAACTAAACATTGAGCTTAATTAATTAAACGGTTTCAAATAATAGCTTGCGAACATTTTGCATTACAACTATTCATACCCAGCAGCAATGCAAATTAAAACATACTTAAATAAAAAGTCTTAAGAATAAAATAAATAAAAATACAACAAATAAAATCTTACCCCAAAGCTATCCTGACCATAAGTCTTCACTTAATACAGGGACATTCTCAGCAAGCCTAATGCTGGTTGGCAGAGCATTCCAGAGTCTGGGTGCCATAGCAGCAAAGGTTCTATCCTCACATGTCTTGACAACTGTGTGGCGGGATAGCAGCTTTTGGTTGATACACCAGAGAACGGGAGGTGATATGTATGGCAAGATGAGCAGAGCCTGACCATGTGGGCCCTACAGGTTATGGTGAGAATTTTGAATTGGATCCTGTAAGTCACAAGAAGCCAGTGAGGGAGCAGAGTAGAGGGGTGGCATGGTGCGCCTGTTTGATCAGAGTCAGCAGTAAGGGCATTCTAGTAGTCCTACGCATCATTTTGCATGGATTGCAGGCAGTGATGGACAGAATTGTTGCTGAGGAAAAGAGTATTTGCAACAGTCAATACCAGAGGAAATGAAGGTATGGATGAGCATATCCAGTTCTGACTGAGAGACCACAGCCTTTAATTTACTAATGTTGTGTAAGTGGAAAAAAAACAAGATGTGGTCATTCATTATGTGAATTTCAAAAGATAGGATTTGTCAAATGTCACCCCAGGTTCCTTAGGGCCACCAGGGGGGACACACCAACTCGATAATTGGCTGTCGGACAGTCTGGCATGGTTGGTGACTCCAGTCTGTTTGATGTGCTCCGTGCTGTTTTTCCGTCCGGAGTGGTCCGGAGGGGCCGTTTTCCTGCTTAAGACTAAGCTGGACACAGATGACAAAGGCCCGATGTTCTGCTTAATTAGATAGATAGTGCTGTCTGGGCTATGATTAAAACCTCCTGTCTTATCTGGGTTCAGCTGCAAAAAGCTTTCAGCCATCGGTTGTTTATGTGTCTATGCAATCTAGGAGCTTGTCAGTTTTGGATGACTCATTTTGCCTGAAGGTAAAAATCAAGCTGAATTTCATCTGTATAAAAGTGATAAGAGATGTTAAAATTGCAAATAATCTACCAGTATAACATGTATAAAGTAAACAATATGGGGCCCAACACTGACCTGTGGAACCCACAAGACAGAGGCGATGATTCAGTGAAAACCCCAAATAGTAAATGTATGAAATGAATGTAAACCAGTCTAGGGCCCCTCTGATATGCCCACCCATTCATGTAATCTCTTAGTCCTGATATGGTAGTCGACTGTATCGAAGGCAAAACGAGGTCTAGAAGTACGACAATGAGCATAGACCTACGTCTGAGGCCAGTAAAAGTCATTATGGACTCTCCCCAGCTTTGAAATAGGGCGATAGTTCTTTAAAAGTGTTGGGTCCAAATTAGGCTCTTTATTATAGGTTGGATAATGGCATGTTTAAAGTAGGACGACACAGCCTGTGGCAATGAAGAGTTGACAATAGCCTCTATACTAGGGCCAATTGCAGAAGGGCTTTTGAGACGTTTTCTGGCAGAGGGCGTCAGCAATGGCAGAGAGATTAAAAAAGATACTCTTGTGGTCATAATCACCATAATGCATTGACATCAAAATCAGTGTGAAAACAAGGTCTAATGTATGACCATCAGCACGTGTGGGCACATGAACTGCTGCTTCAGATTATGTGAATCAGTAATAACAATGAAATCTTTTGCGGCACAGTTATCGGCAACGTCAGTATGCAGGTTTAAAATCGCCAACCATTAATAGCTTTTCAAATTTAATAACAGATGACATAAAGTCTGTGAACTTGGATAAACACTG
This sequence comes from Etheostoma spectabile, assembly GCF_008692095.1. Lineage (NCBI taxonomy): Eukaryota > Metazoa > Chordata > Actinopteri > Perciformes > Percidae > Etheostoma > Etheostoma spectabile. The sequence continues at coordinate 295 of NW_022604184.1, read as the reverse complement.
CCCGCAGGACCATCCTCCTTTTTGGTCAATCTCTGCTGTACATAAACGGTACGACCATTTTTTTTAACCTGGACCCCATTCCCCCGTGCATTTCTGGCTAATAGATGTAGATGATGTGACCAAAAATCTTTGAATTGGTCCAGTATTGGCGAGATCACATGACAGGCCGGTGAGAACAGAGCGGCAATTTTGACATGATGGGCCAATTGTAACAGCCTTGCTTTTGTCCACTTAAAGTGATTACTTTTTCACCACTGACAAGCTCAGATTGTTACAGCATCCATCAATCTCAGGA
>NW_022604183.1:0-46768 GCF_008692095.1 Etheostoma spectabile | reverse complement strand
TGAGCATGCCATTTGCTTCATCCGACAGTTAGAGTGAGATTTATGGTGTTGTATTGAGCAGCTGCGGCTTTTGACTGAGTTATCTGCAGTACGTGGAATTAGAAGATCCACACAGATGGTCTGGACACAGGGGTAACTGGGGTTTGAAAAATCAGCTCTGGACTTTTGAGACCCAGACCAGCACACCCACAATCAACTGGCACTGCACCCCCCAAGCAGGTCCAAAATAGCACCATGTACCAGTAAAATGCCGGTAAAAGTACATTTTAAACATTCACTAATATTTGGCTGGTGGACAAAAAGTTATTTGAAACCTGCATTCCAGCCCCAACCCTGCTACTTACTGAGTGGTAAATAAGAGAGTGTAAAATGTACTCACTAGTGAAAAGGATGCCTGGCTCCTGATGGCAAGATGGCTGAAGGTTGAGGTGGGCCGTAACTGTCAGTATCTAAACAAGTCTGTAAGTCAAGCTAAAGCTGCATTTGTACACCGAATGCAACTTGTGTTTTTGGGGAATGTGATAAATGAAAAGCTATAGTACCATGTTTGCGTGTGGCTTAGCTTGCTAATACATAGCAAACATTAGCTTACTAACAGCTACGAGTCCCCTCTGGTAGACAAGGATGGGATTGGCCAGTGTTCAGGTAAGAGACAAACCAGTGGGCCAAGCTTGGGATTGCTCTCCCTCTGAGGGCCGGTCAGTGAAAGACCAAGATGTAATGGCCAGTGTTCACAGAATAAACCCAAGAAGGGTGAATCATGTGATCTCTATGGGCTGATCAAAAAAATAAAAAGAACGTTCTACGGCCCATTCAGCCCACACAAATAGACTGGCCCACCAGGAAATCTCCCGGTACTTCCGATGGCCAACCATGCCTGTCTGTACAATATCAAGCCAGGCAGAAATGGATTTGTTTTGTCCCTTGTGTCATGTACTAAAGCTGCTGAAGAGGACGTAGTGGTAGATTTTGGGTGCATCAAGCCCACCGTATTGTTTGGGATGTTGGAATGTAGTTATTTTTATTCTGGGCCTTTTTAATGTACCTTTCCAGTAATTGGTTGACAGTTGAATTTAGAGAAGTAGCCGCGGGGTGGGTCATGACGGTCATGCAATATATACTATATATACAATGTATATGTAAATGTGGTGTGTGTGTGTGTGTGTGTGTGTGTGGTTTGTGTGTGTGTGTGTATGTGTATATATATATATATATATATATATATATATATATATATATATAATATATATATATATATTACACCCTTGCTGCTCATGAGTATAGGAACCCCAATTTTCTTTGTGAATGATAATGTATTGTAAATGTTCTTCTTTAAAATCCAGGGGGCAGAGTACACACACCCCTATGTTAAATTCCCATAGAGGCAGGCAGATTTTTTTTTTAAATGCCAGTTATTTCATGATCAGGATACTATTCATCCTGATAAAGTTCCCTTGGCCTTTGAACTTAAATAGCCCCCCCACATCATCACATACCCTTACCATACCTAGAGATTGGCATGGTTTTATTTCAGTTAGCATAATAGCTGGTTTGATTTGCATTGAGAGATATCTTATGTAAAGTTCCCCATACCGATCTCTACCTGGTAAAGGTATGTATGGGGTGATGGGTGTGTGTGTGTGTGTGTGTGTGTGGTGTGTGTGTGTGTGTGTGTGTGTGGGGGCGGGGTCAAGTGAACATTATCAGGATGCATAATGATACATGTAATAACAATCTGCCTGCCCTCTATGGAAATTTAACATAGGGGGGTATACCTATGTCCCCTGTATTTTAAGGATTTATTTATTTACGATACATTATCAATTCACAAAGAAAATATGTGTCCTTAAAGGTTAATTTTTTAATTAAGCAATAAGAGCAACTTTCAGAAGATGATTTTTTTTTTTATTCCTCTTTAGTCAACTTAAGCAGGGGTTCCTATACTCATGAGAGGCACTGTATAGATAGATCTATAATAAATATAATAATTTGGTGGGGGGATTTCATTTTGACATAATTTATGGTGGTGTTGTAATAGATTTTAATTATTTTAAATAAATTTTAAAAAACAGGCAATAGAACTGTGTCAACACATGAACCGCTTTGTAAATTAGTCATCTTTACAAAAAACTGTGCGTGTTAGCTAGGGCTGGGCGATATGTAGAAAATCAGATATCACGATATTTTTTGATCAAACACCTCAATGTTGATATGTAATGATATTGACTATTATATAGACTATTATTGCTTTCACAAACTATTTTCACAATACAATTCAGTTATGTTGATTTAATGACAAATAATGAACAGCGGCCTGGTAAGTTCCGATAATGACATCACTTTACTTTAAAAAACGTAAGGAAGGAACAGGAAGAGACAACACTTACTATTTACAACACTTATTATGGTACCAAATAAGGAAAAATCTATGACGATATCTAGTCTCAGTCATATTGCCCAGCTATAATTTTAGTAAAGATAAAATTGCATCTTTGCAGAAGCTTGTAGAGCATCCACAAAGTGTTATTTTCTGCCAGTGTGTCCCAATTTATCCTGGCTCTTTCCATGCCACACTGAGGCACAAATGGAAGCATTTTTCTGTTTTATTCTCTTGTCATGGACATTGCCATTTCTGGAGTAACCACTCTGATTAATGAGCTGTAAGCCGAGAAATCTGTTGCGTCTTTTGCACTGAATGGAGACATGGGGGGGTGTGGGGGTGAGGATATTAGGAGGTCTTGTTGGCGATGGCGAGGCTGCTACTCTGCATTTGTGATGCTGCTCTGCAATCCTAAATAAGTTATCATTTTAATGTACCAAATGCTATTTTCATTTGTAATTACTGACATGCACGGCTGCGTGAAAGGTTTTCTCTCTTCATATCTACTGTGCAGTGTTCTTATTGGCCTAATATGAGCCTGATCTTTGGATGGATGAAAGGAGGCAGCTATTATTAGAGACAGGCTTTTTATTATTAAGTATATTTTAACCACCGTTGTTGTTGTGGTTGCTGCTATTTGCTGCGATTCAAGCAGCGTCTTTGCGTATGCTCATGTTTTCACTTTTACAGCTGTAGACACACTGCATAATCAAGAGCTCCTTAGAATAATGTGGTGTGGAGTTGGAGCCCAACTAATGTGGCTGAAAGCTTTTATCGTGAGTATAACTATGTTAATTTCAGTTGGTGTTTAAGTAATTTTCAATTTAACTAACAAAGACTATTCCTCAGACATGGATCATGGTAAACTGAAGGGTGGATCAGTCTCCGCATTTTCAGACCCATCTCCACAGCACTTTCGTCAGCGCTGGAATATGATACCTATCATTCTGGGATTAGGGGAATAAAACGCTCTGGTTTGTTTGTTTCTTTAAACCAATCCCACCGTCCTGGGCGCGCCAAGTTCCAACAAGAGATGACGAGATGGGAGAGACAACCTGGTCCATCTCCCACACTCGGATTTCAGGCTGTATCCCGCCAATGTACATCCGTTGAGCCGACTAAGGGTGGAGAAACTGTAGCTTTGGCTTGTCGAGTCCCTTCAGGTCCCTGCAGGAAAGCAGCATGAGAGAGGATAGAACAGAGACGGGGAAAAGAGGATTGGGGTGTGGAAGGAAATGTAAAATGGAAAGAGAGGAGGATGAGAGAGTGGGACTGTTTAAACCGAGGTGTTTAGAAGGAGCTGACAGGAAAGGAAGGCCCAGGCATTACAACTAAATGAGCAGTTTCCACTTATCAGTGCTGAGAGTAAATATTGGCTTCTCGTGCAGGACTGCGCTCTGTGCTAATAACTGCCAGTTGAAATCAACAGCACCAAAGCACAGTTAAATGACCAAACTCCCACAACAAAGCATATGATTACTCTATTACAGAGTTTCATTGGGAGTGGAGATGGCGACGGTGTTGAGATGAGGCTTGGCCCAAATGCAGGGAGAGCAGCAAAGTACGTTGAGCTTGATAATTTATTAACAAAAACAAGTACAAACCAACAAAAAGTGTCCTGAAGCAGCAGGCAAAACTACAACAAAAAGTAATCCGGCAGGAAACAAAATCACCGGGAACACGAGACAAATAAATCCAAAGGCAACAGAAACGTAATGATCCCACACAAGACAGAGACAGCACGGAGACTAGATACACAGGGTTGACTGGGACTAACTAGGATAGGTGACACACAACAGGGCTTATCAGAACCTAAAAAAGGTGGGAAAACATAAGACAGGAAGTAAAACTAGACACTACTAGGGAGAAAAGACAAACTTCAAAATAAAACAGGAAACAGAACACAAAAACCATGACCGCTTGAGATATCGGTTCTTTCCCAGTATTTAAAAAGCCCTCTGAAGCACTGACAGATGGCCTGCTGAATTAAAAGATGATATGACACTAACTTCTTTGTAAATATTTTTAACATGCATCTAACATATGCACATCATTTGAAAAGGCTAAAAGTACAAACCCACAGCATATGAGGTAATCCTTTAATCCACATTGTGAGTTTGGAAATCCCCCCACTTACCGAGAAGTTGACACATCCTTTGCCACACAAGCTTACAGTATGTCTTGACATTGGTACTAGCCAGCAGGCTACTGCAGTGTGTGTGCGTGTAACTTGGAAATGACCCTGGTTTGGAACTACTACTAGCAAACAGGCAAGTTACGGCAGCTGGAATGGGATTTATCTGTGGCTCTGATCGTACGCTCTTGAAGAAGAGCCAGACAGAGCGCTCCCCCTCCCAACGGGTTTCAAAAGCAACATGATGCTGTGCTCATTAGTGAACTAGTACAGTGCCCGGTGAAAATGGGCTTGTCTGGAACGGACCGATTGCTTGGCCTGTGGTATTGCTGGTTCTACAATTCTCCAAAACCAAATTGTACCCCAAAATGATTAACAGAAGGACCCCAACCACTTAATATACAACTCCACTGTATAGCCTATTACTGACTTACTGTGTACTTCTACAACAGAAGAAGACATTGTGCTACTACTGTATATTTACCTCAGAGAGAGATCGGGAAGATAAAAGCACGGCATGGCTAACACCTAAAGATGTTTCTCTTGCTTAGGCAAGAGAAACCCTTGCAAGGCTTGTTCAGCCTTGTATTGTCAGGCTAAATAAATACAGAATTTTATATATATTATCATTTCATTTTTTTAAATTTTATTATTGTTTCAACGTACCCTTTGGGGGAAATGCACATCATTTGTTTAGTATCTACAATTATATCATAATATCCTGTTTTACTTGTATTATTATATCAGATGTATTTACTCCTTGTTGTTTATATGTGTTCAATGATTTGGCAACATAGATGGATTTTTTTGTCATGCCAATGAAAGAGAGAGAGAGAGAGAGAGAGAGAGAGAGAGAGAAATGATGGCAGTATTGTCTCTTCTCGTCTCTTGTGTCCATCTTTTGTCCATGTGAGCAATTTGCTGTTGCTCCGGGAATGCAAAGAAAAGTTTGCTTGTTAACTTTATGCTAGTAATCATGTAACGCAAACATTTGAAGTTGCTGAACCTCCCACCGTCATGTGATTGTAGTAATCTATTACACAACAGCTGCGATGTTGTGCTCCAGGAAAGTGAAGAAAAGGTTTTTGGTATATTCAGCAATCACGTAATGTTGGATGTGACGTTGGAAGCAAGAAAAAGTGTATGGAGTAAATGCCAGTTCCCCCTTCCCCCCCCACACACACACAAACACACACACCACACACACACACCACACACACACACACACACACACACACACACACAGTGAGCCAGATACTGAACAGTTACAGTGCGTTGCGAAAGTATTCGGCCCCCTTGAACTTTTCAACCTTTTGACCCATTTCAGGCTTCAAACATAAAGATATCAAATTTTTATTTTTTTGTGAAGAATCACCAACAAGTTGGACACAATTGTGAAGTGGAACGAAATCTATTGGATATTTTAAACTTTTTTAGCAAATAAAAAACTGAAAGTGGTGCGTGCAAAATGATTGGGCCCCTTTACTTTCAGTGCAGCAAACTCACTCCAGAAGTTCAGCGAGGATCTCTGAATGATCCAATGTTGTCCTAAATGACTGATGGTGATAAATAGAACCACCTGTGTGTGAGCAAGTCCTCTGTATAAATGCACCCACTCTGTGATAGTCTCAGGGTTCTGTTGAAAGCGCAGAGAGCATCATGAGACCAAGGAACACACCCAGCAGGTCCGTAATACTGTTGTGGAGAAGTTTAAAGCCGGATTTGGATACAAAAAGATTTCCCAAGCTTTAAACGTCCCAAGGAGCACTGTGCAAGCGATCATTTTGAAATGGAAGGAGTATCAGACCACTGAAAATCTACCAAGACCTGGCCGTCCCTGTAAACTTTCAGCTCAGACAAGGAGAAGACTGATCAGAGATGCAGCCAAGAGGCCCATGATCACTCTGGATGAACTGCAGAGAACTACAGCTGAGGTGGGAGAGTCTTGTCCTAGGACAACAATCAGTCGTACACTGCACAAATCTGGCCTTCATGGAAGAGTGGCAAGAAGAAAGCATTTCTCAAGATATCCATAAAAAGTCTTGTCTAAAGTTTGCCACAAGCCACCTGGGAGACACACCAAACATGTGAAGAAGGTGCTCTGGTCAGATGAAACCAAAATCTAACTTTTTGGCCACAATGCAAAACGATATGTTTGGCGTAAAAGCAACACAGCTCATCACCCTCAACACACCATCCCCACTGTCAAACATGGTGGTGCAGCATCATGGTCTGGGCCTGCTTTTCTTCAGCAGGGACAGGGAAGATGGATGCAGCCAAATACAGGACCATTCTGGATGAAAACCTGTTGGAGTCTGCAAAAGACCTGAAACTGGGACGGAGATTTATCTTCCAACAAGACAATGATCCCAAACATACAGCAAAATCTACAAAGGAATGGTTCACAAATAAACGTATCCAGGTGTTAGAATGGCCAAGTCAAAGTCCAGACCTGAATCCAATCGAGAATCTGTGGAAAGAACTGAAAACTGCTGTTCACAAACGCTCTCCATCCAACCTCACTGAGCTCGAGCTGTTTTGCAGGAAGAATGGGCAAGAATTTCAGTCTCTCGATGTGCAAAACTGATAGAGACATACCCCAAGCGACTTGCAGCTGGAATCGCAGCAAAAGGTGGCTCTACAAAGTATTAACGCAAGGGGGCCCAATCATTTTGCACGCACCACTTTTCAGTTTTTTATTTGCTAAAAAAGTTTAAAATATCCAATAGATTTCGTTCCACTTCACAATTGTGTCCCACTTGTTGGTGATTCTTCACAAAAAATAAAAATTTGATATCTTTATGTTTGAAGCCTGAAATGTGTCAAAAGGTTGAAAAGTACAAGGGGGCCGAATACTTTCGCAAGGCACTGTATATACAGCAGCTCAACTTAGGAGTTATGCAAATATAGTCTAGTGTACATTAATTTTTCTACATGCAGAAGCTGCAATAAGTCTACATCTTAAGGGTAATTTTGTTTTTTTCACTTGACTCCATTAAAAAAAACAATAATTTTTGCATGTATAGAGCCAACATATTTTTACATGTAAATCGGTAAATTAGTTTTTATTTTGACCAAATAAGTTGTGATGATTGGAAAAGTGAAAGATGGCCCGAAATGGCTTTTCATGTTTATATTGTTCTGTCTACTTTGAATGAAGTGTATAGGTGCTAAAATGACTGTTCATTTACATGGAGTCTGGTGGGTTTAGCGAACGCAGTTGTTTGTAAAAAAAAAGGATCTTACTCTTTAACAGAAAAGTCGACCTCCTTAAAATCCCTTCCATAATGTTGTCAGACACATAATAATCTAAGCCTGTCAGTGGCAAAAAAGCACTTTAGTGGAGGTAAATACAAGCTGGACAATGCCCTTACATTATAGCTTGTTCCACTGACTGCCGACTGCAGCAATCTTGCTTAATACTGGACCATTTGTCAAAGATTGTTGTTCCCATGAGTCACACACAAAAACTTTTGAATTTTTTTTTTGCATTATGAAGCCCTTTATTACTCAGTACTGCAGGGCTTAAGCTGTGTTCCAACCAAAGAAAAACATACATTTATTTGTGTTAAGTCTCATACTAGCTGAGTTTCCACCAAAATTGTGTGCAAGTTTTGACCCATTCTCTGATGTTTAATTAATTTGTGACCACATGCAACGACTTTAGCAAATATATTTACAGGCCTATTCATGTTCTTAGTTCTTATCTTCATTTGTTGCTGGCTTGAGGAATGACCTGTATTAGGGTTTGATCATCTGGTGTCCCTATCAGCAGCCAACATTGTTTTGGGAGCTTTTTCTGCCTTTATGAGACAGTATTGAGGAGTTATGAGAGGAAATAAGGAAGCGAGAGAGATGTGGACTTGAACCAAGGACGTTGCAGTTCAGGGTCAGCGTCTTACCCCCAAGGCATGGGGGTATCCCTGCTTTTAGTCTTCAACGTCCATGCTTAAATGTTAAATTTAGGTAACAATAAGTTCTTGGTTAAGCTGCACTAATGACATTTCTATAAATGGATCAGATGACTGTGTGCAGTGTGAAAGGTGTTGCATGTATGACAAACCCACAGACATTATTATCTGACTGCTGTTTTTCTCAGCTATACAGAATTATTTAGCATATTTCAGCTCAGTGTTTTGTTTTTTAATGCCACACAACGATCTTGGTGCAGCCTCATTGCACCAATCAACCTGTTTTTTTTTAGATATACCCACTGACACTACCCAGCACTAAACAACAGACAGACACAGTCAGCAGATTGCTGATGACACAGTGGAGCATTTAGCACACACAAAAAGCTGTTTTTTAATAAAAAAATATTATCTCATGAAATACAAAGAATTTACCAAAGTCCAAAGAACCTGTTGCAGAGTTTAAATACCTTTTTTGGTATGTGATGGTAGGTTATAGAAATGATATGATCTTTGATTTCAATTCAATTTTATTCATTGTCTCGAATCATAATAGAAGTTATCTCCAGGCACTTTCCAGGTAGAATCGGTCTAGACCACACTCTCTAATTTACCCAACTTTCTCACAAAGGCATTGCACTTTGTAAGAAAAAACTTCGAACAGAACGTGGCTCTAGATGGGCCGCCATCTGCCTCAACCCGTTATGGTCGACAATACATTTCTATAATATGAATTATGCAGTGGGTACAATGGGACGATATGGTGAACAGTAGCAATACTAACAGCTTAATGGTATTACATAATAATAATACTAGTAGTAGCAGTGGGCGTCGAGCAGGACCACAGCAGCAGGCGCAGTCACATCCAGGTGCAACCACAATCCATGGAAAATGGATCCTTAATTTTAGTTGAGTTCTTCTGCGTTGATGATTCTAACACTCTTGAATAGTTTTTTAGGAAGTGAACCTGCTACCTTTGTGTGGCTGATTTTTTTTCCCTACTTACCAACAACTAATCAACAGGGAGGGAATTTTGGACTGAAACAGCACTCCGATGAGGTAAGGAGCTCATTGATTGGACTTTATTTGAGTGCCCTAAATCCTTACAGCAAATCATCCGTTGTGATGTTTTCTTTGTGTCGTTTGGTGGTCAGTGGAAGCTCAGAAAGAAATAATTGTTCATGAGCATAGCTACACTGCTGGACTTTGTCTGTCATGTTGACACATTTGTTTAATTCAGCTTAGAATGACATTAAAAGAAACAATGCCAGAGTGAAAGGACACATCATTGTATTTATACATAACAGAACATGCATACATGTGTCATGAATGCCATGTTGGTTGTACCATTGGTTCAAAAAGGCCAGTAATGCCCCGGAGCAGCAGATGAGATGATTGTTCTCTAACAAACTACACACACATAAAGAGCGGTGGGGTCAAAAAGCGAGTCACATGTCTTTTGATGAATGTGCCTTTGGCAGTAATGATGGCTGGAGCCGGGAGACAAATTAAATTGCAGGCCAACGCAGCGGATACTGTATGTACTGAGGAAGAACAGAGTGGGTGTTCTTTCCTTTTATCAGATGGGTTTTAGCCATTAGGTTGTGGGGAGTCAGCAGCCACTGAAAGCCTCTAACTGGTCACAAAAGACTAGAGAAACAACACACATGGAAAATTGTGAGTGCTGTCAAGTGAGTCAATCCATGAATTGATGGAAAATAAAATCCATGGTAATTTCAATAATTAGTCTCAGTTACTCAAATTACTTCAACAGCAGTGCCCTTTTCAGAAAGTCCCCTGTTACTCTTGATGATCCACTGTAAAAACGTATGGAACTGTGTCATACTAAAGAAATAGTCCCTATGAAAACCTTAGAGGAACAGGGCTAGTTAGAAGTATTTGTGCTGTTGAATTTTATACTTCCTCCTTTTCAATGCTGTAAGCACCACAAACATCTCCATTGTAATGTGCTGGTCGCCAAATCCAAACTCTGATAAAAATAAATTCAAACGTTCTGCATGGATGAATACCTGAAGGTGATGATCTGGTTTCAAATTTTGTCATTTATGCGTGGCTTTGCTCCAGACTGAAATTTCTCATCAACTATTGATGGATTGCCACGATATTTGTTCAGACATTTATGGTTCTGGGATGATAAATCCTATTGACTTGATGGACTGGGGGTCCCCTGAGGTCAGGTTATCACTTATCCTGTGAAATACCTCAACCAGTAGATACTGGATGGATTGAGCACAGAATTTGGGACAGACAGTCATGGTTCCCAGAGGATGAATCCTGATAATTTGGTGATCCTTGCTTTTCATCTAGCATTCCCATGACATTGTTTTTATGGGTTTGTCAGTGAAATGTCTCAATACATGTTGGATGGATTCTGTACACGTTGGATCGACATTTGGTTCAGACAATCAGGCCCCCCTCAGGATGAACTGTAATAACTTTGGTGACCTCTTGACCTTTTTAGAGCACTGCCATCAGGTTGATTGGTCCCTTGCTTAGAAAGAAAAATAAAATTAGACTTCAGCTTTCATGTTAACATGTTTGAAAAAAGGCTGCAATGTCCGTGAGTCACTTTGCCTTTCCTTTTTTCTACACTACAATGTGATCTGTGTAATGTAAAGCGGAAACAACAAAGAATTATCGATTAAACGTTGATCTGCAACAGTTTTGTTAATCAATTAATGGTTTGTCATTTTCCAAGCAAAATGCCCATGTTATCTGGTTTCATACTCTTAAATGTGAGGATTTATAGCTTTTTCTGTTTTATGTCATTATCAATTAAATACCTCCTTTTCTCAGTTTATGGAAAGGACTTATTTATTTGATTAGGACAATGCACATTAATCAAAATTTCTGTAAATGCGCCAGTGTTAGCCAGTTGGCTAATTTTCAATTGTAGTCCTAGTTACTTAGCATGCATGTCTTTATGTCTTACTTAAGTAGTTCAAAAAAAAATGGCATTGACTAGACTGCCAAAAAATGACTGGATCACCTGTTCAAATGCCTAATCACAACCTAGGTTGATGTCTATGTCTAGTCAACACATTCTCACTCCCATCATGTCAAAAACCAACGTGTGGCCAGTTGCTTTTAGTGTTTGTTATTGTTAAATCTCGTTTAGCGTCATATTAAGAAGTCGGGACTTTTGGCGTGACTTTATGACGTTCTGTGTCAGGACGTACGTTTAACTGGCATGCAGAACAGGACATGAACCCCAGTCTGCTGGGTGAAAGTCCTGTGTTGTTTGACCCATCCGCCCCCCCCCCAATTTACGCTTCCTCACGCAGATCACCGGTCTGCGTTCCATACAGACGGTGAAGCATGATTTTTGCGATTTTGTTCATTTATCTACAATTTTCTAACAGAATTCCAATTTATCTGAGTGTCAGAAGATGCAATTGCATGTGATCCTCCTATTACCTGCAATTTGCCTACAGTTTTTTCCACTATATAAGCTCACGTTTTGTTCTCATTATGTCTGTGTAAATAATCTACCAGATTGCTGTTCATGAAAGGTAACTAAGGTGGTATGAGACACGTACTGTGGTCTATGATCCAGTACAAGCGCACAGCATTGCTGTGAAACCCTAAAGTGGCTGTGCATATTTACTCTGATGACACAAATGACGGAGGAAAGACCAAATAACCCCCAACTGTGCTTCATGAAAGAACTGCTGCTGTCCTGGTTAAAATTCAAACTCATTCCTGAAATACAAATTGTATGTACACATGTGAGCACACACACGCACACGCACACACACACACACACACACACACACTCCCCAGTGCCCTTTATCCTCTTATATGTGTCGCCATGGCAACTGTACACAGAGGCTTCCATTCATCCCCCTCCCCCTTCCCTTGCCATGCCAACTCTTGTCCCCTTATCTGAATTGAGGGCGAGTGATTGCTTTTCTTGTAATCACTATCAGGGTTTGGGCCTGTTAATCCATCCAGAGCAGATAGCATTGGTTTAAATCAATGGAGAGAGGAGAGGATTAGGAAATAGGGAGGACTGTGGAAGGAAGAATGTCCAACATATCATTACTATAAGTATAAACCTCTTGAGATGTATCATCTCGTTTCGTTTTCAAGGGGGTACCAACATATAACACAATCATTACATAACAGATAAGTGAAAACACAAGAGCAAAAAACAACAACATAGGCATATGTTCATCAATACATTACAACCACCAAATGGCCAAGATGGCCACTAATTAATAACCTAAATAAGATGAAGAGTATGAGTGACTTTCTAACTATAGTCAACTATAAAAAATACTTAGGTATGGACAGTAGGTATAAGGATAGCCTGCATCTTTAATAACAAAGGCAGTCATCTTAAAGTGAGCAGACACTAGTAAGGAAACTGATCTTATTTCCACAGATTGGATGAGAAAGCAGTGAAGTTATTCATTTAATTTTGATGCTGATCTTGAAGATCCATCAGTATTCTTGGTTAAATCATGAATGTTTGGGCTGGTTATGTTACCGCTACATTAGGGCTGGGCGATACAGAGGAAATTAAGTATCAGAATATTCTTGACCAAATACCTCGATGTTGATATTGCGACAATATTGTATAGTTGACTATTGGCGCTTTAACAAAATGTTTTTTACACAATGAGATTTTTGATAAATAGTCTCCAGAAATGATTTAATGACTTATTGGGTAAAGGTAAATAATAGAACAGCTAGAACAGTCTGGTAAGTTCAGAAAATGACATTACTTTACTGTAATGCAGCCTGTAAAACAGGTAAAGACAACACTTACCATATTGCTATATTACAATATATCCAAAGTCTAAGACGATACCTAGTCTCATATCATGATATTGACACAACATCGATATATTGCCCAGCCCAAGAACAACCTAGACAAAGAACAACCTAGACAAGTCACTAATGAGCAACTATAGGCCAATATCAAACCTTCCGTTTTTAAGTAAAATCATTGAAAAAGTAGTCTTTCAACAACTCAACCATTTCTTGTCACTAAGCAACAGTTTTGATACCTTTCAGTCGGGTTTCCGACCACACCACAGCACTGAAACGGCTCTTGTCAAAGTCTTTAATGACATCCACCTTAACACAGATAGTGGCAAAATTTCAATCTTAGTATTACTTAATCTCAGTGCTGCATTTGACACGGTCGACCATGACATATTACTAGACCGATTGGAAAACTGGGTAGGACTTTCTGGCTTAGTACTAAACTGGTTTGAATCCTACCTAAAGAATAGGGATTACTTTGTGTCAATAGGTAATTATACATCTGAGCGTACAAATATGACATGCGGAGTTCCGCAAGGCTCCATTCTGGGGCCTCTTCTGTTTAACATCTACATGCTTCCACTGGCTCAGATTATGGAGAAAAACAAAATAAGTTACCATAGTTATGCGGATGACACACAAATTTACATAACCTTATCGCCAGGGGACTATAGTCAAATACAAAAACTGACTAACTGCATCAAACAAATTAACGACTGGATGTACCAGAACTTTCTGAAATTAAATGAAGGAAAAACTGAGGTAGTTGTTTTTGAAAAAAAGAGGAACGATTAAAAGTCTGCGCTCAGCTTCAAACAACAATGTTAAAAACAACAGACAAAGCCAGAAATCTGGGTGTAGTCATGGACTCAGACCTGAACTTTAACAGCCACATTAAGACAATTACAAAGTCAGCCTACTATCACTTAAAGAACATATCAAGGGTTAAAGGACTTATGTGTCAACAGGACTTGGAAAAACTGGTCCATGCTTTCATCTTCAGTAGACTTGACTACTGTAACGGGGTCTTTACAGGTCTCCCTAAAAATCAATCAGACAGCTGCAGCTGATTCAGAACGCTGCTGCTCGAGTCCTCACTAAGACCAAGAGACTGGATCACATCACTCCAGTTCTGAAGTCTTTACACTGGCTTCCTGTGTCTCAAAGAATTGATTTCAAAGTACTCTTGCTAGTTTATAAATCCTTAACGGTTTAGGTCCAAAATACATTTCTGATCTGCTACTACACTATGACCCCCCCAGACCTCTCAGGTCATCTGGGACAGGTCTACTTTCTGTCCCCAGAGTCAGAACTAAACAGGGTGAAGCAGCTTTCAGTTTCTATGCTCCTCATATCTGGAATAAACTCCCAGAACCTGTAGATCCGCTGCTACTCTCAGTTCTTTTAAATCAAGGCTGAAGACCTTCTTTTTGATGCTGCCTTTCTTTAAATTAATGCTCATTTCTTTCTTATGCTGCACTGTAACTTTTATTCTTGTGTTTTATGTGTCCTAATGTTTCTATTTTGTTTTTAACTGTCTATTCATGTGTCTTATTGATTTTTAATGCTTATGACTTTTAACTGTTTGTACTTGTGTTTTATCTGTTTTAATGATTTTGTGTAAAGCACTTTGAATTGCCCTGTTGCTGAAATGTGCTATACAAATAAAGCTGCCTTGCCTTGCCTTGCCTAGCCCTATGCTTGTCAACTGTTAACTGCAAAAACAACTAGCCCCTAACCTCAATTTATTATTGTTACCTCTAATAGACATTTCCACAGCAGATATTCACTTGTCAAGTGCTCTGGTATTGCTCATGATGTCTCGCTGCCATGGCTTAACAGCAGTCTATACCTCATATCATTAGTTACACCTGAGCTTTTGTGCCAGAACAAGTCGTTGGGTAAGGGTGAACTTCATCACTCAGTGAGAAAACAATAACAAGCAGCTGCTGTACAATAACCTGTTACTATCAGTTACCACTAAGTCTATGTTGAGAACATTTCATTTCCAAGGTTGTTCAGGTGCAGCCTGAAATTCCACCACTGTCCCTCATTTCAGCTGTATGTTCATTACCTTCTTCTCTCTTTTTGTTGGCTTTTTGTTGTGGATTTCTGAGGACTATGGTTACCTGGTCCTCAGATCTCTGCAGGGTAAATCCAGACAGCTAGCTAGACTAACTGTCTAATCTGAGTTTTCTGTTGCACAACTAAAACAACCTTTGAACGTACCCATGTTCCACCAAAACAAGTTCTTTCCCGAGGCTGTTTTGCAGTGGCGCCGTTATTGAGTCCGGTCCTTAGCGCCGCCCAAGAGGATTGTAAATGGTTTAAAGAAATGCCAGTAAACCAGAGCACATTTTTCTCCCATCCCAGAATGCTGTAAGGGAGCCAGACCCTCCTTTGCAGCGCTGTGGAGGAAGGTCTGGCAATGCAAGACTACCAATAATTAAGCAGTATTATTCCTCTATTTACATGTGATGGTTGGCTCTAGAAGGAGTAGTAAGTGAGTTGACCAGCGGCTAAACACTGGCAAATTAGTAGCTGCAAGAGTCCTTTTTCGCAGTATGACTTTCGACATTTCACAGCAGGAAAACCACAGGTAATGAGTAACATTAATGATGACTGCAGCCCATAGAGGCCTAACATTTCCAATGCCATAATATTGAGCATGTTGACACATTGGCATGACTTACTTTGAAACTCAAAAGGAAAGAAGCCACCATTAACGCAGTTTCTTCCACCTGTGCTTTACCTGCAATGTAAACTGAAAAAGTGTCATGAACAATCAGTATGTTTACCATCCATCCACCTATGTCCGCTTAACCGGTATCGGGTCCGGTATCCCAAAAGGATCAATAAAGAGAACTCCTTCAGTAACTGTCAGTGCTGTAGTCTGTAGTCATTGCTATGATACCATACAGCAAAACAGCGTTGGCTGAATAAGCATTGACAGCAAATACTCTGTCAAATATTCTTTTACTCCCCGCCGAGGCAGCAGCGGACACCGGGAGATGGCTGAACAGATTGTCCGTCTCCGGTGCAGTCAACGCTCTGTCTCAGCAAAGAAGTGGAAGGACCAAACAGCCCCCGCTAGCTAATGGTAATGTTAGTTAGCTATCAAAGTCCTAGTCACCAGTGTCCAAATCATGTCAAGAGTTCCAGAGAACAGCAACTCAGTCATACTCCATGTCCATGTCCATGTTCATGAGTCGAGTACTTCACACTTTAATTTGCTTTACGTTTCAAAGAAAATTACTTCTGTTGCAACTGTGCAGAGCTTTCTGCATGCTGAATGTTACAACATATAGAGACTGAAGGAGTCCAAGCCAATAGACAAAATGATGAAGGAGACATAAGGTATCAGTGATTGCTATTCAGATTAATACTTTGTGCCTTCATTCATTTTCATTTAAAGTAAAAAACAAAAGACCAGGATACAAAAAAAACAGTCAATTAACAGCCTGTAGTCTGTGTTGAGCTGCAGGCGGGGGGTGAGTTATTACAAAAGATGAGGTAAGACAGGAGACAGGCGGCATGGGAGAATAGGAGAGGATGCTTGTTATTCATTGGGTGAAAAGGCCAGGTGCAGAGGCTCTACAGAGGGCCTGGCAGGCAGCTCTCAGACCCAGGGCTGTCGGGGGCGACAAGGACACAGACTGATTGATGTGCCAAAGAGAGGAGCATTATGCATACAGTGTAACAGCATACAGATTTAGTGTTGATGGACAATGTTGACCCGCAGTTTATTCTCTAGCTCAGAATCAGAAGTACTTTATGTAGTCTAACTGTGGATTTGGCAGCAGTCTTCCAACCTGACAAATTGGTGTCTGCCGGTGCAGCTATGATTTCCTTTTATTAAGAAACAGTTAAGTAGGAAAAATGGGCCTGTTTGTTATTATTGTAAACAAAACTTTGACACCAGTAGAACACATTTTGCCAGAATACAAATGTATAGTATTCAAACTAGGCGCACTGCTGTGAAGTGTGTGTGTGTGTGTGTGTGTGTGTGTGTGGTGTGTGTGTGTGTGTTGTGTGTGTGTGTGAGAGAAGTTATCAGTTTTAATGCATGTGCAAACTCTAAATTTATGAGCCTATGGTTTCCCTTTGGTTTGTTTGTCCGTCTGTCAGCAGGATAACTGACAGGCCACTTCCTAATCTACTACTTTTTATGATACTTAGTGGAAGAGCCTAAACAGTTGGGAGCAGATTCAAATCACTGGGCAGATACACAAATTATCTTTCACTTTTGCTGAAATTGCGAGAGAGCGCATGGCATTGGAGAAGGTCTGTGCAAGTGCCCCTCCAGCTGTGGCTGATGTACCACGTGCTGCTGTGTGAAGTTGTTAATTCACACAGCAGTTTAAGATGTTAATTTAAGAGCATAAATTAACAAAGTTGAAACAAAATCTAATTAAATACACGTACCTGTGTCCAAAATAATGACTTTGCACTGTTTATTTGATAGCACAAAGTAAGTAATTTAAGGGTATACATTAGAATGACAGGATGTAGTATGTATAACTAAACATTGAGCATTAATTAATTAAACGTGTTCAAAATAATAGCTTGCGAACATTTTGCATTACAACTATTCATACCAGCAGCAATGCAAATTTAAAACATACTTAAATAAAAAAGTCTTAAGAATAAAAATAAAGTAAAAATACAACAGATAAAATGTTACCCCAAAGCTATCCTGAACAAGTAAGTCTTCACTTAATACAGGGACATTCTCAGCAAGCCTAATGCTGGTTGGCAGAGCATTCCAGAGTCTGGGTGCCATAGCAGCAAAGGTTCTATCCTCACATGTCTTGACAAATGTGTGGCGTGGATAGCAGCTTTTGGTTGATACACCTGAGAGAACGGGAGGTGAATTATATTGGCAAGATGAGCAGGAGCCTGACCATGTGGAGCCCTACAGGTTATGGTGAGAATTTTGAATTGGATCCTGTAAGTCACAAGAAGCCAGTGAAGGAGCAGAGTAGAGGGGTGGCATGGGTGCGCCTGTTTGATCTAGTAAGTAGCCTAGCAGCAGCATTTTGAATGGATTGCAGGCAGTGATGGACAGAATTGTTGGCTGAGGAAAAGAGTGATTGCAACAGTCAATACCAGAGGAAATGAAGGTATGGATGAGCATATCCAGTTCTGACTGAGAGACCACAGCCTTTAATTTACTAATGTTGTGTAAGTGGAAAAAAAACAAGATGTGGTCATTCATTTGATGTGAATTTCAAAAGATAGGAATTTGTCAATGTCACCCCAAGGTTCCTTAGGGCCACCAGGGGGGACACACCAACTCGATAATTGGCTGTCGGACAGTCTGGCATGGTTGGTGACTCCAGTCTGTTTGATGTGCTCCGTGCTGTTTTCCGTCCGGAGTGGTCCGGAGGGGCCGTTTCCTTGCTTAAGACTAAGCTGGACCACAGATGACAAAGGCCCGATGTTCTGCTTAATTAGATAGATAGTGCTGTCTGGTGCTATGATTAAAACCTCCTGTCTTATCTGGGTTCAGCTGCAAAAAGCTTTCAGCCATCCAGTTGTTTATGGTGTCTATGCAATCTAGGAGGCTTGTCAGTTTGGATGACTCATTTTGCCTGAAGGTAAAATCAAGCTGAATTTCATCTGTATAAAAGTGATAAGAGATGTTAAAATTGCAAATAATCTGACCCAGGTATAACATGTATAAAGTAAACAATATGGGGCCCAACACTGAACCCTGTGGAACACTACAAGACAGAGGCGATGATTCAGAGTGAAAACCCCAAATAGTAAATGTATGAAATGAATGTAAACCAGTCTAGGGCCCCTCTTGATATGCCCACCCATTCATGTAATCTCTTAGTCCTGATATGGTAGTCGACTGTATCGAAGGCAAAACTGAGGTCTAGAAGTACTGAACACTGAGCATAGACCTACGTCTGAGGCCATGTAAAAGTCATTATGGACTCTCACCAGCTTTGAAATAGGGCGATAGTTTCTTTAAAAGTGTTGGGTCCAAATTAGGCTTCTTTATTATAGGTTGGATAATGGCATGTTTAAAGTAGGACGGGACACAGCCTGTGGCCAATGAAGAGTGACAATAGCCTCTATACTAGGGCCAATTGCAGGAAGGGCTTTTGAGACGTTTCTGGCAGAGGGCGTCAGCAATGGCAGAGAGATTAAAAAGATACTCTTGTGGTCAATAATCAACATAATGCATTGACATCAAAATCTAGTGTGAAAACAAGGTCTAATGTATGACCATCAGCACGTGTGGGCACATGAACATGCTGCTTCAGATTATGTGAATCAGTAATAACAATGAAATCTTTTGCGGCACAGTTATCGGCAACGTCAGTATGCAGGTTAAAATCGCCAACCATTAATAGCTTTTCAATTTAATAACAGATGACATAAAGTCTGTGAACTTGGATAAACACTGCCGGCAGGACCATCCTCCTTTTTTGGTCAAATCTCTGCTGTACATAAACGGTAACGACCATTTTTTTTAACCTGGACCCCATTCCCGTGCATTTCTGGCTAATAGATGTAGATGATGTGACCAAAAATCTTTGAATTTGGTCCAGTATTGAGCGAGATCACAATGACAGGCCGGTGAGAACAGAGCGGCAATTTGACATGATGGGACAATTGTACAGCCTTGCTTTTTGTCCACTTAAAGTGATTATTTTTCACCACTGACAAGCTCAGATTGTTACAGCATCATCAATCTCAGGACATGACTTTTTGTCCATAGACAGCGCTGGATATTGGCAGTGCTCCCTGGGGGCTGTGTCCCTATATGCCCAAAGAATATGTTGTCAGAGGTGGGACCTGTTGCTGCCTGATGTCAGTGGTCTGGATGTGTCCAGTGATATAGCTGGGACACAATGCTGTGTCACCATGTCAGAGGATGTCCCCCTCTAATCAACAGGGCTGTGAGACATAATACAAATACAAACCATCTTTGAGATGACACGAAACCATGGATGTACTCTATTGTAGCCTATTGACTGCACAAAACACTGCGCACAGCTGGAGTCTCTCTCTCTCTCTCTCCATCTCCCCCCTTGTCCATATACTTCATCCATGGCCTATACTCTGGGTGAAAAATACCGATCTTATCCACATGGTCAAAATCATTTAAATATTGAGCCATTACAATAAAAATCATTTAGATAACAGGAGCCTATAATTTCTCTAGACTAGCCTACTCCGAAACAACGGACCCTTAACCTTTTTTTTTTTTAAATCGATAATGTTATCAGACTCTTTTAGTAACAATCAGAGACTGTCAATAGCAACAACAAAAAAATCACTTTTATTGGACTTTTTGTCCAATAAAAGTGATTTTGCAAGTCTGCACAGTTTGCACTTTTTAGGTTATATTGCTGCTTGGTTCACATCGGCCCGTCATTGGAATCTCGCTTAATACTGGACCAATTTCAACGATTTTTGGTCAGTTTATTAGACACAAAATGCATAGGGAAATGGGGTCAGAGTTGGAAAAAATGGTATAATACTATAAAACTATAATCTAACAAACATTCCGCTGCAACACAGTGACTTTCTTATTTTACCAATGTCCAGGAGCCACTGAAAACACAGTAGAAAATAATAGCATGTAGCTAAAGCTAAATTGGTAAAAGCTAAATCGGTAAAATAACAAGTACACATGACGCCATTACGGGAAATACAAGGTCACTTCAGTTAAAGTTCACTTTTATGGAAATTAACCTGTAACAGCAGGAAAAAGTACACAGAGAGAAGTGAGACAGGAAGACGTGTTGTTCTTTCTCCATTCAACTGGATTATGAACTCATGTGACGTACAGCACTCACAAAGTGTACTGGATGCTGTGGAAAGCTACTACTGCCACCTACTGAAGCAATGTTGAATAGCACGCCCTTATTTTTCTCATTACTTTTAAATGATCAACCTATAGGGCGCCTCCCTAGGGAGGTGTTCCAGGCACATCCAGCTGGGAGGAGGCCTCGGGGAAGACCCAGGACTAGTTGGAGAGATTATATCTCCAACCTGGCCTGGGAACGCCTCGGGATCCCCCAGTCGGAACTGGTTGATGTGGCTCGGGAAAGGGAAGTTTGGGGTACCCTACTGGAGCTGCTGCCCCCACGACCCGATACCGGATAAGCGGATGAAGATGGATGGATGGATGGATGGAACCTATAAATTAACTAATTTATAACTTATAACTTATTAATCTTCAAAGCAAAACAATAAACTCTTTGTATCTTTATACCTTTGTATCACACGTGTCTTGTATCACACGTTCACCGTCTTTGGTCCTTTTCTTTTTAAACAGCTGCATACGTATATTTTTTGACTTTTTCTTTGGCAGCTAAATGCAGGAGACTCTATCAAAGAGTGCTCTTCTTCTTGCTGTTGTGAGGTCGCCGTCTTGTATAGTCCACGTGTATGTATGCAGTCATCCTACTGTAGCATGTTTAGAAGAGCGTGTGTCTGCGTGCTATCCCCAGCTGTCCATGTTTTTATCAAAGTATGACTAAAGCTTACCTTCTTACCCTGAACGACCAGGACCAATGTGAACACAGCCAAGTGTGTTTGTTAGAATGCACAGTAAAAATGGAGCTACCGCTACTGGGACCCGGAGTCATGCTGGCAGCAGATGAAAGTGAGACTCACAAGAAAGTAGACAGAAAAAAAAGACTTATTTGCATAACTTCTTTAAGAAAGCCTGCAGCTTAACACACGCACATACGCACGTGCGCATGTGTGCGTGCGTGCGTATGTGCGTGTGTGTTTGCCGTGCATGCCTGCAAGACAGCTGTAATTCAAAGGTGTTCTTCAGTTAGTGGTAGCAGCAGGGGTGGGTGTTCTGGCAAGATGTTAATGCAGCTAGTGGTTTATCAGTCCTGCTGTGTGTGTGTGTGTGTGTGTGTGTGTGTGTGTGTGTGTGTGTGTGTGTGTGTGTGTGAGAGAGATAGAGAGAGAACAATCCCATCAGCCTTCTTTACCTGCCTGTTCTCTTTTCTACTTACCGCTTCTGTCTGTCACTACAGCTGAAGTAAAGTACACTCACCGGCCACTTTATTAGGTACCCCATGCTAGTAACGGGTTGGACCCCCTTTTGCCTTCAGAACTGCCTCAATTCTTCGTGGCATAGATTCAACAAGGTGCTGGAAGCATTCCTCAGGGAGTTTGGTCCATATTGACATGATGGCATCACACAGTTGCCGCAGATTTGTCGGCTGCACATCCATGATGCGAATCTCCCGTTCCACCACATCCCAAAGATGCTCTATTGGATTGAGATCTGGTGACTGTGGAGGCCATTTGAGTACAGCAAACTCATTGTCATGTTCAAGAAACCAGTCTGTGATGATTCCAGCTTTATGACATGGCGCATTATCCTGCTGAAAGTAGCCATCAGAAGTTGGGTACATTATGGTCATAAAGGGATGGACATGGTCAGCAACAATACTCAGGTAGGCTGTGGCGTTGCAACGATGCTCAATTGGTACCAAGGGGCCCAAAGAGTGCCAAGAAAATATTCCCCACACCATGACACCACCACCACCAGCCTGAACCGTTGATACAAGGCAGGATGGATCCATGCTTTCATGTTGTAGACGCCAAATTCTGACCCTACCATCCAACTGTCGCAGCAGAAATCGAGACTCATCAGACCAGCAACGTTTTTCCAATCTTCTATTGTCCAATTTCGATGAGCTTGTGCAAATTATAGTCTGTTTCCTGTTCTTAGCTGAAAGGAGTGGCACCCGATGTGGTCTTCTGCTGCTGTAGCCCATCTGCCTCAAAGTTGGACGTACTGTGCGTTCAGAGATGCTCTTCTGCCCACCTTGGTTGTAACGGGTGGTTATTGAGTCACTGTTGCCTTCTATCAGCTCGAACCAGTCTGGCCATTCTCCTCTGACCTCTGGCATCAACAAGGCATTTCCGCCCACAGAACTGCCGCTCACTGGATGTTTTTTCTTTTTCGGACCATTCTCTGTAAACCCTAGAGATGGTGTGCGTGAAAATCCAGTAGATTAGCAGTTTCTGAAATACTCAGACCAGCCCTTCTGGCACCAACAATCATGCCACGTTCAAAGTCACTCAAATCACCTTTCTTCCCCATACTGATGCTCGGTTTGAACGGCAGGAGATTCTCTTGACCATGTCTACATGCCTAAATGCACTGAGTTGCCGCCATGTGATTGGCTGCTTAGAAATTAAGTGTTAACGAGCAGTTGGACAGGTGTACCTAATAAAGTGGCCGGTGAGTGTAGATTCCTTAAAGAAAAGTCCAAATCGGGAAAAGTACACAACACAATTTTCAAGGCAATCAAGGCAGTCTGAGTGAGTCCAGTCCGGTCAGTCATAAAAAAAGTATACCCTTATTGCACATTAATAATATGACTAGATCCAACTGTCCCCAAAATCTGAGATGAGCATGCACTCGCATGGGAGGCTACTAATGCTTTTTTTCAACACGGCTCTGCATACTTGCATTGAGCTGAGCAATGAACAACTGCAGCCATTCAAGCCATGCTGATTCATTGCAAATTATATTCCATAGGATAAGCACGGCGAGGTCAAATAAGTTGATGTATTTCTCTCTGCAAAATTAATTACCAACCCACCGACCAAATAAAACAGCAAATATGTCCATATCTTGTTGTGTGCACCATTTCACATCGAACAATAGCACTGCTTTCAAAGCTCCCCTAAATCTGTGACAAATGCAGCGCATTTCCTATGACTTTTGGTACTGTATTTAGTTCATAGATGGAGGGCTTTTAATGTAAAGCAGCAGCAGAAGGAAATGTGGCCTACAGATGAGACATTTCAAATGCATTTTTTCAGTTGTCTGTTGCATGTCTGAAATTACAGATATGCTTCTATTTTAATCAACAGGCTAACAGCTGTCTACGCAGGATGTGTACCGACTCACATTTCACTACTTTTCATTTCATTGCTGTAGTGAAGATAATGGGTAGACACTCAGCCTAGGTGCTAGAATAGGAAATAAAGAGCTGAGAGGTGGTTCTCATTCTGTTTATTTCTTCCGCTTTCTTGTGTGTGTGGAAGGGAGATAAGGAGACGGTGTGTGTGTGAGAGCAAATAGACTGTGTATGTATATATATATATATATATATATATATATATATATATATATATATATATATGTGTATATGTGGCCGAGGCTGCCGTACAAGAAGCCACCTGCTCATCAGATAAACACTCACACACATTCACACATTGATAACGCAGCATCAAAGAAATTCAGGGTTCAGTGTCTTGTCCAAGGACACTTTGACATGGAACTCCCAACAATAGTCAGAATATGGCTTTTTGTCTCTTAATCTCCAATACTGTAGCCAAAAAAAAAGGATTCAAATGCTT
The DNA here is from genome assembly GCF_008692095.1 of Etheostoma spectabile. Taxonomy (NCBI): domain Eukaryota; kingdom Metazoa; phylum Chordata; class Actinopteri; order Perciformes; family Percidae; genus Etheostoma; species Etheostoma spectabile. Next base: position 22,182 of record NW_022604183.1, on the reverse strand, counting down.
ATGGGATTCTCAGACATTTTCTCCTATCTGTTAAGTTACCGCTAAAGTAGACAACACTTCCTGTTATCTATGATATGCTTTAAAGCCTCCAACTAACTAAACTGCTGGATCCGGAATAGATGCTATGTTCTGTTCAAGCTAGCAGGCCACTGCTAGCAACAGATAACAATGTTTACTACCACTTGCTTTTTAATTTTTTCAACCACAAAGTACTCAAAGGTCCAATGGCATGAAAAGTTCACTTTATGAGGTTCTCTCATAAACATTTATGCATTCCCCCAGCCTGCCTATGGCCCCCCCAGTGGCTAGAAATGGCAATAGGTGTAAACCGAGCCCTGGGTATCCTGCTCTGTCTTTGAGGAAATGAAAGCTCAGAAGGGCCGATCTGGAATCTTGCTCCTTATGAGGTCAAAAGGGGCAAGGTTGCCTCCCCTTTCTTTGCTTTGCCCACCCAGAGAATTTGGCCCACCCAGGAGAGAGAGACATCATGGCTTTCAAATGAGCAAAGTGGCAGTTGGTCAAGGCCACACCCCCAGCCTCCACCTTGCACCCCTCTTCTCTCATCCTCAAAAGCTACAGAATCGGAAACACCACATACTAAGGAAAGCTTATTGTGGGACGGCTCTAGTGGAATAATTATTATTATTGAAAATAATCCCCCATTTCTTCTCCCAGCGCCAGCCCACTGTGATCTCAAATGGCCCAAAGCTGCCTATCCCTGTAGAATAGAAAGCAGGCTTAAAAAGGCGCAGATAGGCTGATGGCAGATCTGCCATCTCAGGCACTGACGGTTGTGCCCTCTATCGCCAACAGTCAGTGATGCTGTATTGGTAGCTTCGGACAGCCTCGCACCCTCGCAGGATCCAGAAGGAGCGATGAAACTCGTCAAACACCCGCACTTGGCCTGGGTGGCGGAGGTGCATATCCTTGTCTTGGATCAGAAGCGTAGTCCCTCGATGACCTGGTTCTAAGATGACTGGATGAAGAGTAGTCAGTTCTAGGCCTTCTGCTCGACGGAGTTGTCCTCCAACTCAAATGAGCTCTACTTTTCATTCAGCTCTGGAGACAACGTACATGCAAAGTTGACTATTGCTGCGGACTGGCTCATCAGCTTTCAGCAGACTGTACTCTTGTTGAAACTGTCCCTCTGAGCCCTCTGGAGTGTCAACTGTTCAGCCTGTCGGTAGTCTTCAGCTGTGGGCTTATCATTAGAATTCACCGTCCCATGCAGCACTGTCTCTTCCAGCAGCACCTTCCAAGAGTCGTATTGGCCCACGTCTGAAGTGAACTGGCTTGATGCAACTGCGGCAATCCCACAGAAGGTAGACTTGCGCAGCTCTGAGGTATCTTTTGCTTGGTCAACATCGGGGTCCCTTGGTCATGAGACTGGACTGTTCATGAGGAAGGTGGGTCCCTGGCTCCATCTATTTGTCTGAACAAGCTCTTGAATTGGCAGGATTCAGACTTCAGCCACGTCAGTACCGTTGTGGAATCAGACCAAAGCACTGTCTGATCAATGTGCATGGTATGGTCCCTCAGCACCTGTGAGAACTATGCACCAGTAAGAGCAGCACAGAGTTCTAATCGGGGCATAGAGTGAAATTGCTTGGGAGCAACTCTGGAACGGGCCATCAGGAATGACAGAAACACTTCACCATGTCTGTCAGTGATACGGAGGTATGCCACTGAGCCATAAGCCTCTTCTAAGTCTTAACAAAATACATGCACTTCTCACTGAAGACCAGGGATGTTCAGAAGTACAGCCGGGGCAGATTGACTTGAGGTAAGACTTCTAGAACTTCTTCCCAGGCTTTCCGCTGCTGCAGAAGCTCCTGCGATAGTAGTGGATTATCCCATCCCGTGTGTTTGTCCCAAAGGTGTTGGACAATTATCTTAGCCCTGGTGGTGTAGGGTAGGATGAACCACAAGGGGTTGTACTGACTCGCCAGCCCCTTGTAGATATTACACATCGTGGGAACACCGTATACTCCACATGACGATGCTTGTAGCCAAGGACATCAGTGTGGAAGAGCTGGCTTAGCCCTAGAGTAGAGTAGATTCTGGGGTGCCAAAGCATGGCTGACTGAAGGCATCGGCAACAGCTGCTTTTTTACACAGTTTTGGTGCCAGACACGACTCCTTGGTTGTCTAGAGCAGTTTGACAGATCATCCATGATGCATCTCCTCAAAAGTTTCACTGTTCATCCCACACTCTGCAACAAAAATGTGATTGTGTCTGCTACAAGTCACATCCTTCTGCTGGGATTTAAAAATGAACCAAAAGATTTCCTCCTGACTGTTACATCTGTGGAGACTGTAAAAGCATGTGGGAGTCACACCGAAGGAAGAACAAAATGAGCAAACAAAAATGAGCTTTTAATAAACACTGCTTCATAACAGCCAGGTTGTGGCAGCATCATCAAAGTGGATTCAAATTGTTTGTTGTTTTTGGCCAACCCAAACCCAAAGATATTCAGTTCACTGAATATCTTTTATTATATACTGTAGAAAAGTAAAAACTTTTACATTTGCAAAGCTGGAACCACTTGATCTTTGGCTTTTAAAGAAAGATAAAAATGATGAATTAATAATCCAAATACCTACCAAATCATCTTATGTGTAGTGTCTACTGGAGGTGTAAATCTTTACTGGTCTCACGATTCAATTATGATTATCCTGTCAACGATCACAATGTAAATGTGCTATATTTATATAGCGCTTTTCTAGTCTTAACGACTACTCAAAGCACTTTTACATCTACAGGATACATTCAGCATTCACTCACATTCATACACTGTGGCCGAGGCTGCCGTACAAGGTGCCACCTGCTCATCAGATATACACTCACACACATTCACGTTCCATTGCGCAGCACCGGGGGCGACTCAGGGTTCAGTGTCTTGCCCAAGGACACTTTGACATGGGACTGTAGGGCCAGGGATCGAACCACCAACCTTCCAATTGGCAGGCAACCTCTCTACCACTGAGCCACAGCCGCCACAATCAATTCAACATCATGATGAGTCAGCTCCTCAGTATTAATACATATTGCTGCACATGGTTTCCATCAACAAATGCAAGCAGTCAGATATTTAGAGCATGAACTCCTCTTTTAATCTGCTCTTAAAAAAAAACAGCGACCTGATAATCAACACATAACATCAGCAGGCAACAACTGATTATGGTCTGTCACTGCATTGATGCGAAATCGTCCAGGTCCGCATCGGGATGCATCGACTAATCATTGCAAATCAATTTTTAAGCCCATCAGCGTTTCTTCAGAAGCAGCAATATGCTCTTCTAAAAAAAGAGCTAAAACCAGCGGGAACAATAGACTTACATCGAACGCACACACACAGGCACACAGACACACACACACACGTATCAGATTGATTCCTGCTCTCTGTTGTGTGTCACTGGCCTGGGGGAGCAACAAGCCTCTGAAGAGGAAAGGGAAGGTATTGACATCCGGTAACAATACTGTCCCCCAGAGGGCATTCTTCACTGAGATTCTGGGTACAAGTGGGTTTGCAGGACACAGCCTTTTGAGAGGAAAAGCATACATTAACCACATGCTACACAATGATTCTTATGTCACATTACCTGTGTAATAAACATAAAATGATTGATCAATGAACATGAACATTGAGCTGCTTAGCGGTAAATCTGTCCTGTCTGTATAATTTTTTTTTTTTTTTAAACAAGAAAAAAGAACAAACAGTTTAATGTCCAACATCTGGCAACCAAAATGACCACTCAGGCCAAACAGGCCCCAGATGGTTCAGGTTGTGTAGTTTTATTTTTATTGTTTAGCCTGTGACGCTGATACAGATCGTCAATCAGTCATAGTGAAGACAGGAGTGTTTCATTGGTGTCAAAGAGTCAATGGCCTTGTTCGGACAACTAGGCCCAATCTGTGTCGTAGTACAGTATATCCAGACTGTATCAAGAATGATTTTAGAATGTCTGGACACCAAAGAAAAAAATGTGAAATGTGATTTTTACAAACCGGAGCCAGACCATATTTGGAAGTGGTTTGAAATGTGATTTCAGTCGGATTTCTACAAATGACATTTTGCCTCACTTGGTTGCATTGTGACACACAACCACAACATCAACAACATTTGAAGCATGAACGAAATTGGAACTCTTCTAACTGATTGATGCTATGAGTGTGACTGATTGTTGATTAGCCTTGCTGGAATTTACAGACTCCCTGGAATATAAATTGTTCATGTATTTATTTTGTAGTTGCAGAGTGTTTGTATGTGTTGTTTTAACTTAAAATACTCTCAAAAAATGAATTGAAACATTCAAAGCTCTGCACACTTCCTGGGTGCCTGATGCAGACACCTGGAAAAACTATTCATTCCTTTTGTTAATTTTCACGTTTAATTACTATAAATATATATTGTTGTGGTGCAGCTTTCTGACGTGCACTCTGTGTCTGTGTGTGTTTCCCCAGCTGGACAACCCAGACGAGCAGGCGGCCCAGATCAGAAGAGAGCTGGACGGGCGCCTGCAAATGGCAGACCAGATAGCTCGGGTAAGAGTACTGTATGGATGGAGCAACAAGTGGATGAATGAATGTATGGATGGATGGACTTAAATAACGGATTACTGAACATTGAATGTAAAAAGCACTTGACCTCGAAAGTCCCATGGCATGAAAATGTCACCTTATGAGGTTTATGAGGTATAAAGAGACTTCAGATACAGTATTAGGGACCACTAAGGTCTATATAAAAGAGACTTCAGATACAGTTTTAGGGGACCACTAAGGTCTATATAAAAGAGACTTCAGATACAGTATTAGGGGTCCACTAAGGTCTATATAAAAGAGACTTCAGATACAGTATTAGGGGACCACTAAGGTCTATATAAAAGAGACTTCAGATACAGTATGAGGGGACCACTAAGGTCTATATAAAAGAGACTTCAGATACAGTATTAGGGACCACTAAGGTCTATATAAAAGAGACTTCAGATACAGTATGAGGGGACCACTAAGGACTATATAAAAGAGACTTCAGATACAGTATTAGGGGACCACTAAGGCCTATATAAAAGAGACTTCAGATACAGTATTAGGGACCACTAAGGTCTATATAAAAGAGACTTAAGATAAAGTATTAGGGGACCACTAAGGTCTATATAAAAGAGACTTCAGATACAGTATTAGGGACCACTAAGGTCTATATAAAAGAGACTTCAGACACAGTATTAGGGGACCACTAAGGTCTATATAAAAGAGACTTCAGATACAGTATTAGGGACCACTAAGGTCTATATAAAAGAGACTTCAGATACAGTATTAGGGGTCTACTAAGGTCTATATAAAAGAGACTTCAGATACAGTATTAGGGGTCCACTAAGGTCTATATTAAAGCACCCAAAGACCACCATGTCATGGGACCTTTAATAAATATTCAGATTAAGTGCTTGAAGGTGTAGATCTAAAGTATTCAGATTTTGTCACATGATTAACTGGCCTATACTCTAAACCAGGGGTATTTAAAGTTGTTTAAGACCAAGGACCCCATAGCTGAAAGAAAGACAGAGCAGGGATCCCCTACTGCAAATTTTATGAAATTAAGTTGCATATTAAAATGGACCTATAGGGTGCCCAACGCCTTTACTCACACCTTTTATGGTGCATACAATACTAAGCTATTCAAATAATTATTGACCTTCATAGATTTAAATATGTTTTAATGTTAAACATACATATAGCACAGTGAATCCTATCTGTGGATGGTAACCTTAGTGACTACCTACTGGCCAATCAAGTCATCAAAGCCAAGTTCACAAACAGGCTGATCTATCTTTGCTAACAAATGTTGGACTGAGGTTTATGCATTTCCTAGACATATTAACTTATGAACCTTTGTTTAAATGATTAAACAATAACCCCTGAGGGTCTTGGACCCCCTGTTGAAGATCTCTGCTCTAACCTCATGTCCAAGTTTGAACTTAGGTGTTTTTTTTCATGCTGATAAATGCACTGTGTGCCTCCTGTTGTGGTCAGCATGGTGGAAGGTTTCCAGGTTCGCATCTAGAGAGATGGAGGCCATGTACATCGAGGAGCTGCGATCGTCGTCAACCTGCTGATGGCCAACCTGGAGAGCATGCCCGTGGCCAAGGGAGGAGAGTTCAAGCTGCAGAAGCTTAAACGAGGCCACAATGCATCCATCATGGACATGGGCCAGGAGGACGAGAACACGCTGTCCAAGTCTGACGTGGTGCTGTCCTTCACCTGGAGGTTGGTGGATAATTGATGCTGGATTACTCACTACACACCGACACACACAGATGCAAAGATCGAAATCAAATTATATTTTTTAATTATATTGGGGGAAGGGGGGTGGGGGTGTACCTAAAATAGGCCTAACAACGTCCTTGGTTGTCAGACACTTAGATTAATAATATGAGCCTGTCAGCGGCAAAAACACTTTAGTGGATGGAAACTGACGATGCACATTTGCCAAATAGGGTTACATTACAGCCCAGTTCATGGCTGCCTGTTACAGCGTTCTCACTCAATGGTAGACCAATTTCAAAGATTTTGTTCACATTAATGACTTAATAATAATACTAATTATAATAACGTTTTTTATTTATATAGCACCTTTCATGAAACCCAAGGACACTTTACAGAATTACTGTGGCTAAGCTAAGGGAGGTTGTAGGCTGTGGTGAACAGGTGGTGTTTCAGGAGTTAAAAAAAATGTCCAGGGATATAGAATTTTGTATATCTGCAGGGAGGGTGTTCCGGAGGGTGGGGCTGCAACACAAAAGGCTCTGTCTCCAAAGGTACAGACTCTGGTGTGGGGAATGGGGAGCAGGCCAGCGTCTCAGGACCACAGGTTTTCAGGGGGGAGGAGGTTGGAGAGGTACTGTGGTACTTAGACACAAATGAATGGGAAAATAGGGTCCAGGTTGAAAACCCTTTAGGCAACGCACTGGCTGTCAGGTTGGTCCAGGATAGGTGGACAGGTTTAGACATAAATGAGTAAAGTGGCCAATGATAATAAGTTCTCCTTCTGATTGTGAAGTCAGCCCATCTATTGCAATACAAATCCACCTCCGTGTTTTTCCCCATGAACTGTGGATGTGTGTATCCTGGAAGTCCAGACCCAAATGTAAAAGATTAAGGGTCTGGCATCGAGTAATGAAAGTTGCCCATATGCTTAGTTACCAGCTATGCTTAGCGGTATCTGTTCAGCCCGCCACTGGCCCACCTATATCAGACACACCATTGTGATTGGTGCAGCTTGGCTTCAAGGGCATAGTTAATGAGCAGCATTACTCGATGCCAGAGTAACTTGCTGAGCAAATGAAATTGTGCTCTCGCGAGAACTCTGAATTTCCAGGTAGATGGTGGGTCTAATGAGAGGCCATGTCTCCCTGGATTTCTACTGACTGACAGACCTTTCGAAGCTCACCCTGCTGTAACTGCTTTCCAGGCCATTTCTATGTTGAAAAGAACATGGAGTGTAGTATCCCTTACCACGCACGTGAAACATTACCTAGACCCAAGAAACAGTAAAGCAGCAATAGGATTATTTTACTGCGTCCATGTTGATGATTCTAGCATCTCAGAGAAAAGACGCCCTTTTCCTTCTCTATAAAAAATACAATGTGGGTGAGGTGGGAAAAATGGATCCTCTCTTTAGCTGGGCACGAACCTGCCTACAATTTGTGTTTCTCCCATTGGGTAAAGTATATGATGTGTGTGTGTGTATATATGTATATATATGGGTAATATGTACATACGTTTATATATGTGTATATATCTATGTCTGTGTGTGTGTCTGTGTGTGTGGGTATATGTGTGTACATATATACATTGAATATTTGACGTCACCAAATATGTCCTAATTTGATAAAACAATTATAAGGTTGCTTAAAAGTGCAATGGATTTCTACTGAAAATGTTCCAGCCAATCCTTGTAGTTTTAACCCTTTCTGCTTGTTGTCATTCTGGGTCAAAATGGAAACCTTTTCTTCTTCCAAGTTTGGGTCGTCTATTGCTACTTTTTGGCTTTTAGACGTTTTGAAGCTTTTTTTCCCCCAAGTGTATTGTCACTTTTTCTTTCTCAATTTGTTTTTGCGTTTTTGGGGGGTTTTTTTGTTTTGTAAATCAAGTTTTTGAAGCTTTTTCTGACTTTTTTTCACTTTTTCCCAAATTTGTCACTCTTTTGTCACATTTTTTAAGGGAGTTTTTCTTGTTTTTTTCATGTTTTTGAAGCATTTCTGTCACTTTTTCAACCTAGCATTTTATTTTCAAATGCTATAAATTCTATTAAGATTCCAAATTAATTGAAAGTATTAAACCAATCATTATTTTACACTAAAGAACTGTATGGAACCATCCACGTTATAGTTTGGGACAAATCTTTGAAAGAAAAACAAATTTTTGATATAGAAACTTTTTGAAAAGTTGGTCAAATTTGACCCGAGGACAACAGAAGGGTTGAAATAATACCTTTGCAGCATTTCCATTTTATTATGTTCATAAAGTTACTGGTGACATCTGCTCGAGTATGAAATAAAAATGATTTAATTGAGGCTCATAAATGCCACACGCTAACTAGAGGAAACATTTATCTCTGCACACCCACTTTCAAATGTAACCAAAGTTACTGCAGTCGTCTGACAGCTTAAAGATACAGACATAGTTTGTTACTGACACCAACTGCATCGGTTGTTTGATCAGCTGTCTGACATGCAAAATGGAAGAGAGCCACCCTGGATTTGTCTTTTTTTCCCCCAAGTGTAAGTTCTACTTGTTTTTAGACTCTTTTATGTAAAACTTCCACTTTTACATTTTTTATGTATGTATAAAATGTGTAAGTATATAGTATATATTAAGAGTGTGTGTGTTGCAGGTGGTATCATGGAAGTCCAGGGTCTGAAGTCATTGGCTCCAAACAGGAGTGTACTGCACCATGGAGGTGGAAGGAGGACATAAACTGCAGACGGACCAGGCCGAGGCCTCGAAACCCACGTATGTTGACACACACACACACACACACAACACACACACACACACACACACAACCACACCACACACACACACACACCACACACACACACACACAACACACACACAAACACACACACACACACACACAACACACACACAACCACACACACCACACACACACACACACACACAACACACACACACACACACAACACACCACCACACACACACACACAAACACACACCACACACACACACACCACCACACACACACCACACACACACCACACACACACACACACCACACCACAACACACACACACACACCACACACACACACACAACACACCACCACCCACACACACACACAAACACACACACACACAATTTCCCCCCCCCCCCCATGTAGTGAAATATCCTTCTGGAGCTTTCCAGTTCTACAACATTGTGTTGAAAATGACTTTATTTAATGATACACCAACTGCCATCTGCTGGTCAAATACTTGAATGCAAACTGAAGACAAGTGTTGTACATGATCAAATGTGATTGCTTTATGTAGTGTACTGTGCATGTAGTACAGGTGGAAAGTCCTTTTAGTCACAGCCTCTGTCCTATCATACTGTCCATATCCTATCTCATTCAAATCAAAATGTAAATGGAGGTGTGCTGATGGTGAATACTCCAACATCACATCTCCTGATGCTCATGCACTCCTTGTGCTTTGTAGTTGAACTCCCTTCACCTGCCCCACCCCCCCCAGCCCCCCGTGTGGTGACAGGAGATTTCAAGTCTTTGGGTGACACAGTAGACAGACTTTGCTTGTATATATGGTACATATATGGATCAAAATGTTATATTTTTAGAAAGTTTTTCTCAACTGTCTTTAGACTAACATTTAATTTAACATACATTGGGTTTGTGGGCATTAGCATTCTTTAATTTGGGAAAACACCTCATATGAAAGAGTACAATTAGATGAAATGTACTTATTTTACATTAGGAACATTTCCAGGGTTTTAAACAGCTTTTGACAGCTTAATCTACAATGAATCTTCAAGTAGCACTGTGAGGGAAATATTTAGACATTACTGTACAGTAAGAGTACAGATATAGAAGAGGACATCTACAAAGCAGAGGAAGACAATTAGAAAGATGTCATGTGAATAGTATAGCCCTACTTAAAAAAAAGATTTTGCCAGCTGTGCAATATTAACGACTTTGTATTAGACATAGTGCCAGAATTGCCTCCATTCTTGTGCTGTTAATTAAAGTGAAAACGGTGGCTAAGATAAAAGAAATTTGGAAACACAAAAGTGTCTACTTATGTGCACATGTTGGTCCATAAACAATAGTCCTCACTTTCATTTATTCTGTCATTAATATTCATATTGATACTGAATTTACAAAATAAACATTAGTTTTACTATAGGCACTACATTATTTTTTTAAACCAAAAATATATATGTAATTTCAGAATTTTAATAGCTTAAACCATAGACATACACACGGTCAAAAGTTTGGGTTCACATACAAATTTTTATTCCTCTCATTATAGACAGAATACCAGCTGATCTGAGTGGTGGTTGATCTTAATGCAATATCTACATTACCCATTTCAGCAACCATTGATCCAATGTTCCAAAGGCATATTCTATTCACTAATCTGATATCATTTAAAAAACTAACTAGAAAAACATTGGCGAACTCTTTTGCCATTATGTCAGCACATAATGTAATCTGAAAACTGCTGCGCTGGTTAAAAAACAATGCAACTGATCTCAGCTGGGATTCTGTCTACAATGGAGTGCAATGGAAATTGTGAGTGACCCCAAAACTTTTGACTGGTAGTTTATATTGACCTCGGAAGTATATGTCTTCAATCTGGAAAGTGTACTGTTTTTAGTCAAGGTTTTTCATATTAAGCAAACTGTTGGACTACACAGCACATTTTAGTCACTAATAGGAATATTAAAGAATATTCCAGGGACTCGTCTATTATCAGTCCCTGTAGGAACATACAGGGACAGAATTTAAGGGGCTACAGTATAATAACAGTTATTGTCATTTTGAATCAGAGTGGCAACATAATAATATGTCTAATGTCTGCTAATACAAATGATTACAACATTAGAGTCTATAATGATACATTCTGAGAGTCTATCATGATCAGGAGTCTATAATGATCAGGAAACAATGTCTGTGTGTTGTTATGTAATATTCAGTCAAGAACAGTTTGGGTTATGTCAGCTATGAGATAACAATGATTGTTATGTTAAGTCCTTTGTGGATTATCTCGCGATCGAGGGAAAACTAGGAGGGCACTCGGAAAGCCAGACAGACAAACAATAAACAACCAAAATGCAAACATTACCTTATTAAAATAAAATATAGCTATTAGTTTAAGTTTATTTAACTGTCAGTTATTATTCATTTATTTATGATGGTATTATAAAGTGTAAATATTAGATTAGAGCAGCTTTAAGGATTACCACTTTCTGGAATCCGTTTCCAAAAACACGACGTTAGGCAGTTGAAGTCGGTAAATATCACATTTCGAAGAGATTACTGCATTTCCTTGCACAGCTAGTAGAGAAACTGATATATTATTCATACGTACACAGTTTGATTGTGTCTTAGCTAACAAACGAGCCCTTACAGCTGCAATCAGCAGCACAGTAAGTTACAGACTCATCACGCTCACCATGCTAAGCATTGACATCATTAATGTATCTTGTAATGAAGCATGACACAAGAATAGAAACTCAGGATGTAACATTTAGTGGTTAATATAAAACAGCTCCTCTGGTATTTTCAAAGAATTATAATGGAGATGAAGAGTGTGTCACACTGTGTAATGACTCGCTGCTAGGAGTGAATTTACCTCGCTGTGTCTGCAGTCAGCTCAGTTTCTCATCAGAAACACTGAATAAATACATGGGAAGGATGCAACAGCTGTGGCTGTACTTGGTAGCGTTGCCACCCCCCCCCCCCCCCTTCCTGGTTCTCCTTCTCCATAAACAAAATGGAAATATGTGAGAGGGTTAACCTTTCCTGCTACAGATTTCCAGACTCTGGTCCATAAGCCTGGTCTACCAAGCTCTGGACATTACCCTGGTCCTACCATACTCTGGTCCACCAAATGGCTTTGCTCGCATTATTCTCCGGCACCGCAAGTACTGAACTCACTGAACTTTACCGAACTCTACGTTATCATTCTCAGCCACTCCAGTTTGCTGATTGGACTGGTAAAGATTTGGCCAAAAAAACTCGCTCGAAGCTAATTACCGTCACTCTCTCTCACACACACCACACACCACACACACACACACACAAACACACACACCCACACAACACACACACACACACCCACACACACCACACACACACACACACACACACACGCCTTGATCTAACCGATCTGAGTCGGGGACAGACCTGTGGTTATTAGACTATGAGGGGCGACTGAACCAGTGGACGTGCCCCTCTGATCACTAATATCAGACTGGGTTGTCATGGTTTATGGACGAGAATAGACTCAGTCAGGTTTTTGAATATTAGAGCGGCTCCGTCCAAAGTGGGATGATGCTGTCTCTCCTAAATAGACCAGCTTTGTCTACGTGGGCCAATCATTAGCTGGCCGCCACCCTGACAACCAGCGGTGGAAGGATGATGTCCGACATCATTTTATTAATACAAGAGACTAAAAACGTTATGGGAGAAACAGAACGAAGATATGAGGACACTGCTGGACAACAGGCGCACAAAAACCCAAAAAAGATTTCATCACGAGCCAAAGACTGTCATACAGTTAATTCAGGTGTGTCACAGAGAGAAGTAGGGCTGTAATTAACCAAAAGAAAATCTGGTCGACTAAAGTCGTGAAATTCCGACTAAAATCGACTGGGCGGGGGGATGCGGGGTGCGGAGGGGCGCGAAAAAAAAAAGCAAGATTAAATAAACTGTACTGTCCCGCAGTACTTGTCCTTGTAGGCTATTTGCAGTTTATTAAATCGTTTTTGACTTATTATTTGCACTAAAATGACATCGTCAGTCGGCTCTGACAGCGCTGCATCAGCCTGTGTCTCGCACGGAGACACGAACAGATTATTAGTTTAACAGCTTTTACTCTTACTCGTGCTGGCGCTGTGTATTAACAAGTTCTTAAAACCTCAGCCCTCCACAACAGCAATGGGCCTCATATCCAGAGCATTAAAGTCGACAATCCTTCCGTGATGTTATTTTTGAGTTTGGATGGTAGAGGCGGGGTTGGGGTAGGGTGTCTGGGGGGCGCTACCGTAGTTGCAGGGGAGTGCGCGGTAGTTATAAAACAATTATTAGACTATGAAATATGCCAAGTCTGATATGTTCATATAGCTAGCCTACTCAAAACAGACAAGAGACACCTAACACAGGCAAGTTAGTTACCGTTTTTAAGTGATAGCCCTGTTTGTAGTCGACCTGCGATATACAATCTGTTGCTTGCCAACTTTGAATTCAACTTTTCCCGTTATCTGTTTTTGTAAAATGCTGCCACACTGTCGATGTCTGACATGGTAGAGGAGGGACTGACTGGAAATTAAACCACTACCAATTAAATAATATTCTGCAAACCACTAACAAGGCTTTCTAGTTCTTTCTCAATCTGTCCACCCCCCAGGGTTGGGTTAATCCAACAAAAAAGAAAACAGGGGGTGTTTTGAAGACAGACGTGACCTGTGAAACAGGGATGCTCTGAAAACACCCCCATTGGCAATTAGTGCTTTCCAACCATAGACAGTTACGGTCTATGCTTCCACTGGATGAAATAACGCCGCAAAAAAATCGACCAATCAGAATTTTGGTCGAGCCAGAACGTATCAACCAATAAATCGGACAGGTCGACTGGGAGATTACAGCCCTAGAGAGACGTGCACCTCCAGATAAAGCACTTCATCAGTAGGCTACATGCTGCAGGTGCAACGCCACAACACTCGGAGCCAACCACAACATTGTGCAAATTACGCCGCGCTGTGTGGCACAACTTCGATTAAGCGAAACTCTCCAGGGTACTATGTCGATTTTTAGTTTACAGGCACGTGACTGCAGGCTCAAGGTGCGCGAGTGGAAGGTCTTGTCTGTTTGTTTTTAATTTTCTGCAAAATAATCAAGAAGTTGCCTCTTAGGCAAGTTAGTCTGTCCTAATTTAAACTGTTTAGACTTGAAGTGTAATTTTAATCTGTTATATGCGGCTGATGAGGTGGGCTCTCAGATAAATCACATTTCCTTTAGCCTCAGCTGCAGCTATAGTACTGTTTAGTTATGTTATTGGAAATACGAGCCAGTGTTGTTGTGTAATTTAATGTGGCCACACCTCGCGTGGATTCGAACCCGCGTCTAACGAGACACGAGGCAGAGGGAAATAAACTGGGACTGATGTCGCGGTATTGATGGTGATTGTCACCCAATATTTCCAGAATGTTTCTTAAACTACTGTGATTTCATAGATCCTTCTAATATGCATGTAACATTTTATTCATATAATTATTCACTATGCTTTTCCGGTTGTATGACTTTTAAAATCCCTTCCCTGGTGTTCCTCCCTGAAGGAGAGACAGCTGTCAGTCTCTGCATTTTTCCTCTCAGGACCATGCCATGCAGTGCCAGGACGTCGTCCCACTGTTACTGGTGTATACGTTGTGAAAACTGTCTTGTCACTTGGTTATTCTCTGCAGGGAATAATTAAATCTCACCCAAGACCTAACCTTGACTCAGTTGTGCAGCCGTCTTAATATTTGTTTCAACAAAGTCTCATACTCCAAAAACAGTTCCTCTCCTGTGTACAGAAACTTCACAACACTACTTCTGAAGGAATGTTACTTATGAAAGGGAAATATGATGGTGTTTAAAGATCTTGCAGTGCCTTTTCCCCCAGCAAGTCTTTATTTTTATTCTCCTGGAAAGTTATAATGTATTACACTACCTTAATATAAACTGTTTGGACATAAAGTGAAGCGTGGGTCTCATAGAGACAACTCTAAACCTTCAAACAGACGTCGATGCCAAAAGACTTAAAACACTGTTAAAAAACGTAGGAAGTTTTCGCTGGCCCCCACCTGGACCACAGAGAGACTGCGCTTATGACAGACATGCTAAGCAACGTTGGCTTTGAGCTTGGGGGATAGAGAGAGGTAGAATCCCATTCTACAACGCTTTATCACTGCCACCTCTAGCACAGTCATGTCACCTCACTATAGCCTCACTGCTGCTCCACATCCTACTGATATAGAAATAGAATCCTACTGTATTTAAAGACCTCCAATATCAAGTGTGTTTCACTGAGGGTGCATCTTAGTTTTTTCTGTTAATTCCCATGTAGGACACACTCTCTGTTCATTCCCATGTCGGACACACTCTCTCTCTCTCATAGTCACTGCAGACACTGTTTTTAGATTTTAAATTGCTTTAGTTTATGAAATATCAACTTTGATTTTGCTGAGGATGCCAACTGGAATTGTGGGTAACGTGTGATACATGCTATATAAAATAATGCATACGACTTCTAATGACTCATCCATAAAATAGGAACTTTAATCAGGTATATGGTCAAGGTGAGATGGGCTAAAACACATTTTCTCTAGCCACGGCTGCTACTGTAGGGCTTTTTCATCCTATTTTTATTTACTTTGTTATTTTGTCTGCTTAAAATAAAAGCCCGTTAGATTGTGTTGTCGTTTTGTTATTTTTTAATCTGGCCTCTACTCGCTTAGAATCGAACCCTCATCTAAAGCGCAACTAGGCAGGGAGAAATAGGCTGCATTACCAAGTTCGGCCACAACGAGGAGTCAATGGGCAGCCGGCGCTGTTTCAAAAATGACTCAGATCTGATACTACTGGAGCATCATCGTTTACAGTTTTAACATCTGCTTACACACGTTATCAAAACTATCTCCGCTTTTCAGAACTGTAGACACAAACGCAAAGTCTTCACATCTCTTCAAAATGAAACTAAACACCTTAAAATGTCATAAAACATCTCAAAAAGAAGCATTTGTATCTAATGGCTTTTTATTCATAACAGTCGGCTACGTTTGTGGATATATCATGTAGGGCCTACACCCTGTTGTTCCAAATCTAAAGTTATTTTGTCTTTCATAGGCTTCTACATTTCCATTAAAGAACAACGTGTGTGTGTGTGTGTGTTGTGTGTGTGTGGTGGGTGTGTGTGTGTGTGTGTGTGTGTGTGTGTGTGTGTGTTGTGTGTGGTGTGTGTGTGTGTGTGTGTGTGTGTGTGTGTGTGTGTGTGTTGTGTGTGTGAGGCTGAGGAGTAGTTTATGTTTACATAATTGGCTGTATGTTTTCCATGATGGATGTTGAAGATGAAGAACAAGACTTTCAAACGAGTTATAATTTAGTTCAGGTTTAGGATTAATTAACAAACTTTAATCAAAGATGGCGGACCCCCCCCCCTCGGCCTGAGCCTCCAGGAGTATTGAGTATTATTATGACAGGAGGAGTGGCTTCATGTAGACTAACATCTTCTTCATGGCCCGGCCCTGTTTCAGTAAGACAGAATAGATATATGTGATTATCTGATATCAGATCGTTTACTAGTTTACTTTAGAAGACAGAGATTTAATATTTAATAGTCCACATCTAATTTCCCTATTCTGTTTTATCATTGCAGTGGTAGTTTTAATTCCAGTTAGGTTAAGTATGTCCCCTCGTTTGTTTACCTTTGATCTAACCGATCTGAGTCGGGGACAGACCCCGTGGTTATTAGACTATGAGTGGGCGACTGACCCAGTGGACGCTGCCCCTCTGATCACTAATATCAGACTGGGTTGTCCTGGTTTATGGCCGATAATAGACTCGGTCAGGCTTTTTGATATGAGAGCGGCTCCGTCCGAAGTGGGGCCTAGAATAAACTACTGAGTCTGACATTGTTTTGCATATGCACAAATTGACTCAAAATGAATTTGAGTGATCAGCGATTTGCTGAATCGGGAATCATTACCACCTACATGGAGTATGATCTTACTGTATTTACGGTTATCTTTAGCCAGCAGCTTTAGATGAGATCCTGTATCGCCGCTCTGGCCCCAGGGAGGGACACACAAGACCGCGGCTGCCGGACCAGCCAACTTCACGTTCCGCAGTATAGAGCTCCCAATAACCAGAGTGGGCTTCTCAGCCGGTGTGTTACCGAGCTAACGCTACGCTTCTTCTGGTCTAACATTTGATACACAGAGCAAGAGAGAGAGCAGGACAGGGACCATTGCTAATGGCTAAGCTGGAGTAGCTAACAGCGTTCTAACAGTGGAGATAAGCGAGGGAGTCGCTGTAACGATCAAAGTGCAAAACGGCTGACATCATTTTATCAATGCAAGATGATTAAAAACGTTATGGGGAACAAAACGAAAATATGAGGACACTGCTGGACAACAGGCGCACAAAAACCCACAATTTTTTTTTTTTTTAATCACGAGCCAAAGACGGCCATAGGCTACAGTTAGGCTAATTCAGGTGTGTCACAGAGAGAAGGGCACCTCCAGGTAAAGCACTTCATCAGTAGGCTACATGCTGCAGGTTGCAACGCCACAACACTCGGAGCCAACCACAACATTGTGCGAATTACGCCGCGCTTTTGGGCGAAACTCTCCAGGGTCCTAATATCACATTGTTAGTTAACAGGCACGTGACTGCAGGCTCAAAGTGGAGCGAGTGGAAGGTCTTGTCTGTTTGTTTTTTAATCTTCTGCAAAATAATCAAGCAAGTTGCCTTCTCAGGCAAGTTAGTCTGTCCTAATTTTAAACTGTTTAGACTTGAAGTGTAATCTTTAATCTGTTATATGCTGCTGATGAGGTGGGCTCTCAGATAAATCACATTTCCTTTAGCCTCAGCTGCAGCTATAGTACTGTTTAGTTATGTTTATTGGAAATACGAGCCAGTGTTGTTGTGTAATTTTAATGTGGCCACACCTCGCGTGGATTCGAACCCGCGTCTAACGCGACACGAGGCAGAGGGAAATAAACTGGGACTGATGTCGCGGTATTGATGGTGATTGTCACCCAATAATTTCCAGAATGTTTCTTAAACTACTGTGATTTCATAGATCCTTCTATAATATGCATGTATAATTATTATTCATATAATTATTCACTATGCTTTTCCGGTTGTATGACTTTTAAAATCCCTTCCCTGTGTGTCCTCCCTGAAGGAGAGACAGCTGTCAGTCTCTGCATTTTTCCTCTCAGGACCATGCCATGCAGTGCCAGGACGTCGTCCCACTGTTACTGATGTATACGTTGTGAAAACTGTTCTTGTCACTTGGTTATTCTCTGCAGGGAATAATTAAATCTCACCCAAGACCAACCTTGACTCAGTTGTGCAGCCGTCTTAATTTTGTTTCAACAAAGTCTCATACTCCAAAACAGTTCCTCTCCTGCTGTACAGAAACTTCCACAACACTACTTCTGAAGGAATGTTACTTTATGAAAGGGAAATATGATGGTGTTTAAAGATCTTGCAGTGCCTTTTCCCCCAGCAAAGTCTTTATTTTTAATTCTCCTGGAAAGTTATAATGTATTACACTACCCTAATATTAAACTGTTTGGACATAAAGTGAAGCGTCGGGTCTCATAGAGACAACTCTAAACCTTCAAACAGACGTCGATGCCAAAAGACTTAAAACACTTGTTAAAAAACGTAGGAAGTTTCGCTGGCCCCCACCTGGACCACAGAGAGACTGCGCTTATGACAGACATGCTAAGCAACGTTGGCTTTGAGCTTGGGGGATAGAGAGAGGTAGAATCCCATTCTACAACGCTTTATCACTGCCATCTCTAGCACAGTCATGTCACCTCACTATAGCCTCACTGCTGCTCCACATCCTACTGATATAGAAATAGAATCCTACTGTATTTAAAGACCTCCAATATCAAGTGTGTTTCACTGAGGGTGCATCTTAGTTTTTTCTGTTAATTCCCATGTAGGACACACTCTCTGTTCATTCCCATGTCGGACACACTCTCTCTCTCATAGTCACTGCAGACACTGTTTTTAGATTTTAAATTGCTTTAGTTTATGAAATATCAACTTTGATTTTGCTGAGGATGCCAACTGGAATTGTGGGTAACGTGTGATACATGCTATATAAAATAATGCATACGAATTCTAATGACTCATCCATAAAATAGGACCTTTAATCAGGTATATGGTCAAGGTGAGATGGGCTAAAACACATTTTCTCTAGCCACGGCTGCTACTGTAGGACTTTTTCCCCTATTTTTATTTACTTTGTTATTTTGTCTGCTTAAAATAAAAGCCCGTTAGATTGTGTTGTCGTTTTGTTATTTTTTAATCTGGCCTCTACTCGCTTAGAATCGAACCCTCATCTAAAGCGCAACTAGGCAGGGAGAAATAGGCTGCATTACCAAGTTCGGCCACAACGAGGAGTCAATGGGCAGGTGGCGCTGTTTCAAAAATGACTCAGATCTGATACTACTGGAGCATCATCGTTTACAGTTTTAACATCTGCTTACACACGTTATCAAAACTATCTCTCCGCTTTTCAGAACTGTAGACACAAACGCAAAAGTCCTCACATCTCCTTCAAAATGAAACTAAACACCTTAAAATGTCATAAACACATCTCAAAAAGAAGCATTTGTATCTAATGGCTTTTTATTCATAACAGTCGGCTACGTTTATGGATATATCATGTAGGGCCTACACCCTGTTGTTCCAAATCTAAAGCTATTTTGTCTTTCATAGGCTTATATCTACATTTCATTAAAGAACACGTGTGTGTGTGTGGTGTGTGTGTGTGTGTGGTGTGTGTGTGTGTGTGTGTGTGTGTGTGTGTGTGTGGGTGTGTGTGTGTGTGTGTGTGGCTGAGGCTGAGGAGTAGTTTATGGTCGAGGAGAGTTTACATAATTGGCTGTTATGTTTTCCATGATGGATGTTGAAGATGAAGAACAAGACTTTCAAACGAGTTATAATTTAGTTCAGGTTTAGGATTAATTAACAAACTTTAATCAAAGATGGCGGACCCCCCCCCCCCCTCGGCCTGAGCCTCCAGGAGTATTGAGTATTATTATGACAGGAGGAGTGGCTTCATGTAGACTAACATCTTCTCATGGCCCGGCCCTGTTTCAGTAAGACAGAATAGATATATGTGATTATCTGATATCAGATCGTTTACTAGTTTACTTTAGAAGACAGAGATTTAATATTTAATAGTCCACATCTAATTTCCCTATTCTGTTTTATCATTGCAGTGGTAGTTTAATCCAGTTAGGTTAAGTATGTCCCCTCGTTGTTTACCTTTGATCTAACCGATCTGAGTCGGGGACAGACCCCGTGGTTATTAGACTATGAGTGGGCGACTGACCCAGTGGACGCTGCCCCTCTGATCACTAATATCAGACTGGGTTGTCCTGGTTTATGGCCGATAATAGACTCGGTCAGGCTTTTTGATATGAGAGCGGCTCCGTCCGAAGTGGGGCCTAGAATAAACTACTGAGTCTGACATTGTTTTGCATATGCACAAATTGACTCAAAATGAATTTGAGTGATCAGCGATTTGCTGAATCGGGAATCATTACCACCTACATGGAGTATGATCTTACTGTATTTACGGTTATCTTTAGCCAGCAGCTTTAGATGAGATCCTGTATCGCCGCTCTGGCCCCAGGGAGGGACACACAAGACCGCGGCTGCCGGACCAGCCACTTCACGTTCCGCAGTATAGAGCTCCCAATAACCAGAGTGGGCTTCTCAGCCGGTGTGTTACCGAGCTAACGCTACGCTTCTTCTGGTCTAACATTTGATACACAGAGCAAGAGAGAGAGCAGGACAGGGACCATTGCTAATGGCTAAGCTGGAGTAGCTAACAGCGTTCTAACAGTGGAGATAAGCGAGGGGAGTCGCTGTAACGATCAAAGTTGCAAAACGGCTGACATCATTTTATCAATGCAAGATGATTAAAAACGTTATGGGGAACAAAACGAAAATATGAGGACACTGCTGGACAACAGGCGCACCAAAACCCACAATTTTTTTTTTTTAATCACGAGCCAAAGACGGCCATAGGCTACAGTTAGGCTAATTCAGGTGTGTCACAGAGAGAAGGGCACCTCCAGGTAAAGCACTCATCAGTAGGCTACATGCTGCAGGTTGCAACGCCACAACACTCGGAGCCAACCACAACATTGTGCGAATTACGCCGCGCTTTTGGGCGAAACTCTCCAGGGTCCTAATATCACATGTTAGTTAACAGGCACGTGACTGCAGGCTCAAAGTGGAGCGAAGTGGAAGGTCTTTCTGTTTGGTTTTTTAATCATCTGCAAAATAATCAAGCAAGTTGCCTTCTCAGGCAAGTTAGTCTGTCCTAATTTTAAACCGTTTAGACTTGAAGTGTAATCTTTAATCTGTTATATGCTGCTGATGAGGGGCTCTCAGCTAAATCACATTTCCTTTAGCTCAGCTGCAGCTATAGTACTGTTTAGTTATGTTTATTGGAAATACGAGCCAGGTGTTGTTTTGTCATTTTAATGTGGCCACACCCGCGTGGATTCGAACCCGCGTCTAACGAGACACGAGGCAGAGGGAAATAAACTGGGACTGATGTCGCGGTATTGATGTGATTGTCAACCCAATAATTTCCAGAAGTTTCTTAAACTACTGTGATTTCATAGATCCTTCTATAATATGCATGTAACATTATTATCATATAATTATTCACTATGCTTTTCCGGTTGTGACTTTTAAAATCCTTCCCTGTGTGTCCTCCCTGAAGGAGAGACAGCTGTCAGTCTCCGCATTTTTCCTCTCAGGACCATGCCATGACAACTCTTCACAAGGTCTCTTGGCTGACCCCTAGGTACTGCTCCAGGTAGTGCAAAACAGCACTAAAGTGCTGGTTTTAAATTCCACACCATTTCAAAAGCACGAATAAAGGATTAAACTCAAGAGGGTCACCATCAAACACAGGAATACTTCTGCCTGGCAGAGAAATTTGCCCAATTTTTGCTGAACCAAAAGTGCAGTGATGTCATTCTGTTGTGCATGATATTTATAATATCATTCTGGCTGTTATTGTTGCTTGCTTGGTTCACATCAGATCCCATGTTCTGGTTGTTGAACATCATAAACCACTTGTGCCATTTGTGCTTGGGTATTTCTTATTTTGGTTGGATGTCAGTTAGTGTTA